>NW_028275164.1:10600000-10900000 GCF_013281855.1 Momordica charantia | reverse complement strand
AGATTTCGAACAACTACCCACTGCGATCTCCTGTCTTCATGTTGATAAATTTGAATTATGCAGTATTTATTTTCTTGCGAAAAAGAATATTGAAACTAAATTTTAAATTAAAAAAATGTAAAAATGTATGATATTAGTAACATCAACAAGACATTTTCGAGAGTAAAGAAAGCTTGTTTAGATTTTTGATCGAAAATACAGAAAGAATCATACCCTTTGATTGAATTCTTATGCTTTTCTTCTCAGCTTCTTCCCACTGAAATCCCTATCCAATCTTATATAGATTTCTATCTTTTTAGACTTTTTTTCTTTTTTAATTATTAATTTATCTAACATAAATGGGATTTTTATTGGTGGATTCCAACTGTCATCCCTTCAAATTTTCAAACACAAAGTTTAAAGATATAATTTAAAATTATTTGATCCCTCTGTTTTTCAAAACTGCACTTTTTCTCCTAAATTTTTGGAAAATGTCACTTTGTTGCCCATGTTAATTTTTTTTCGTTATTTTATGATATGTACTCTTGTAAATCATTCATAATAGATTTTATTATCACTACTAAGTAATACAATGCATTATTTTTAGTTTTATTTAGTATATAGGAACTAATAACTAAAATTATCAAATTATTAAAATATAATTATCGTAAAAGTTTATCATTTGCTTTACAAAAAAGTTAATTTTTAAAAATTCAAATTCAAATTCTAAAATAACACATTCAAACATTAATTTCAATTATTTTGTTCATAAAAAATTAAAATAAGTTTTATAAAAAGAAATCAACCATTCAAAAAAATGAATGAAATAAGGTTATTTATAAAATAATTATTTTAGAATTTGTTTTAAATCACAACAAAAATTAAAATAAATCAAATTATTGAAAATATAATTTTTAATTACTTAAATTTATGATCTTAATGGATAGCTCTAGACAAGATATTTGATCTATTTTGAATTCCAAACTATTAAGCTTTTTAAATAATTCAACAAAATTTCAATTTAAAGTAAACTAATTTTGTGAGTCCACGATCATAAAAGATAAATCTTTTAGTAAGTTAGAATTTTGTAAATTATTTTTTATAAAATAAGAAAATAAATTTTAAAAATAGTGATTATGTGAGGTACGTTTTTCGTTTTGAAGGTGCAGGAATAAAGTTTTTTTTAGTACGGAATAAGTTCAAAATCATTCATAATTTTCATTAATTTCCACTTCCATCTTCAATATTTTATAAAGTTTTAATTTCCGTTTCTTTGCACATTAATATTCTTCAATATCTCTATATTATTGTCAAAGCGAGCACTAGTACTAAAAAAAGTATATCTCTATACTATTGGAAAAAAAGAATAATATTTAAACATCATGTCTATAACTAAAGCCATTAGTAAATGTTAACCTATTAAAAATAAAATAAAAACTGATTCTACAATTCTATGTTCACATTCTCAATAAACCAAATCAAATCTACACCATACAAATTGAGTATACACATTGTATTACATTTTTTTGGACCATTGGAGATTAATTTATAAGAAAACTTTCAATGGGTACTATTATTTTAAAAGGACAATATTTGCAAATTACGTATTTTCTAACTAATGATATATGTATATTTTTTGGAAAAATAATTACAAATAATAGTAATTTTTTCGAACTGGTACTTTTTTTTTTTTTGAAAAATGAACTGGTACCTTAGTAATTAATAAATAACGTAACTAATTGTACTAAAAAATAACTTAACTAATTAGTAATAAAAACGGATAAATCAATAATTAAGTTAACTAATTCGTAATAAAATATTAAGCTTAAACTTTGATTAACGGTTTAATTTTAGCACATTAGCAACTAGCGAGATAAACTTTATATTTTATTGATTAATAGAGAGATGAAGAAAATAATTTAGAGAAAAAAAATTAGTGAGAGAATATATAGACGAAAAGATAAAATGTTAGAGAGAGAGAAATTGAGAACAAAATACATGTTAAGAGAAAGAAAAAAATGATAGAAAGAACAAAATTAGACAAAAGTAAAAAAAAAAAAAAAGAATTAGACAAAAACAATTTGAGATATATTGTTAGAGAAAAATAAATGAATAAAAAGAGAGAAAAATTGAAAGAGAAAAATTGGAAATATATTTGCAAGAAAAAAATAGATTAGAAAGAGAAATAAAGGTTAAAATTTGAGAAAGAGAACATTTTGGAAAAAATAATAAAGTTTTAAAGAGATAAAAATGAGAGGGGTGTAGAAGAGAGAAGAAATAAAAGTATATAGAGATTGAAATTTGAGAAAAAGAGAAATAATAGTAAATAATGAAAATATTAGAAAGAGAACAATAAACTTTTATGGATAGAAATTTAGGTTGACAACAAAATTTTAAAGTGCCAAAGAAATTTATTAAAAAAAATATGTGAAATAAAATTTGAACATATATAATTTTGACAAATAGAAATCTGTTAATTTTTTTTTATTATTATTGAAATTTACAGAAGATCTCACTTGAATGATTCTTTTTTAAATCCTAACACTACACCTTCCCTCATCAAGAAATGGAAGCTCTCCATGGAAAGGGTGTCATTGTTGTCCTTCATGCAAAAATTCAATCTTTTTCTTGCTCATTCCATCATTGTCACTCATTCTCCGTTCTATAGAGACAAAGTAAATTTTTGGTGATAAGAAATCAGTAGATGCACCCGATCATCCCAACTATATTGGCACAATCTTAGCACCCTCATCATCTAACCCACACCAAAATATATGTCATTAAACATGAAAAGACTAAAAAATAATATATGTATCAAAGTACATCATCAATATATATACATATTCTCTAACTATCTCTAGCTTCCTAGCTAGCTATTTATTGCCTCCTCTAATTAGTTGTTCGAAGTCCCTCATTGAATCAAGATTCTCGTTAAAATCAAACATCGATTTGACTTTCTCTAGAGCTTCTCTGGCAGCTCTCGTCTTTATTCGTCTATAGAGCATGTCTTAGGAACAACAACACAGTGGACAAAGGTAGTATTTCCAAAATTGAAAAGTGTCTGTTGAGCTTTCAAAATCGTAGTATCAAATCGGGTTTTCAGACCCATTACTCGAGCAGCTCTTGTGGGTGACATTGGAGGTGGAGTTTTGAATTCAGATGCTTGACTTGTCTTTGTAGTAGCATTTCCAGACTCACCGCCATCAATTGACAGTGTTTTGCATTCATATGCTTGCCTTGTCTTTCCAGTGGTATTTTTAGACCCACCACCAATTGACGGAGTTTTGAATTCAAATGCTTGACTTGTATTTTCGATGGCATCTTCAGACCCACTACCAATTGCCGGAGTTTTGAATTCGGAGGTTTGACGGGTCTTTCTGGTGGCATTTTCAAACCTACCACCAACTGGACCAGCACCATTTTTGAGTTCTGCTTTCTTGGTTTTGACGATAGCCGGTTTCGGTATGGTTGTGAATTTGTTTGCATGGCTTCTCCTTTGGCATGGAAGAGGCTTTGGGTTTGAACGAGGACCCACTGCTGTCTTCATCTTCATTGGATTCTTGAAACCAGTTGAGAAGAAAACCTAGAATGTACATCAAAATATATTAAGTCTTAACTAAAATGATAAAATTCTCAGGTGCACTATTTCTTAAAAATTTAATCAGGAGGATCTTAAAACTCAACTTCCATTTCTTATAGAACAAATTGGGTACGAGAGTTTGAACCTTCGAACTTAGGAAAGGAGCAAGTGCCAATATTATGGTTCATTTTGTTCCCTACTTTCATTTACAATATACATGTTTTAGTCTAAGAAGGCCAAACAAAAAAAAAAAGTATATACATAAAATAAAAGGTTCAAATACTATGCTTCATTTTTCTCCTCCTACTTTCACAATGTTTATTCTGGTCCATATACTTTTAACTTTTGTTCATTTTAGTTAACATATTTCGAAATATTTGTTTTGGTCTCTGTATTTTTAAAAAGTGACCATTTTTGTCCCTTAATATTTTTTTTGCCTCATTTTTTTATCACACTTTCAATACGACACGTCAATATATTTCTTAAAATGTAAAAATTACTTTATATTAAAAGGTTTCTGTTATGTAAATAATTTGTATTAAAATTTTAAAGATAGGGACTAAAATGATCAATTTTTTAAAGTACAGAGATCAAAACAAATCTTTTAAAAGTGTAGGAAATAAAATGAACCATTGTTAAAAATACATTGACCAAAATGAACAAAAGTTGAGAGTTCAGAGACCAAAATTATATTTTAAACAAAATAAAACTATTAGTGTTTTGGATATGTCCTTAAGAAAAGTCCTTCAAATGTCACCCTAAAATTGCTCTAAATCATGCAAGGAACTTACTTGGGAGTTCCTATGAACGGACCAATTGAAAAATGTATACTATATAAATATAAATACTATCATTTTTTTAAGTGTTCCTTAACACTGCCTTATAATATCGGTTTCAATCTTAAAAAGTCATGCAAGTTTACGGTCCAAAATAAACAATATTATACCATTATAGAAATGTAAAGCTGTTTGACATAGGAACACCAACAATACTTTCCAGAGTGAAATCCATCAAACTAAGAAAAAATAACAAAACGGGGCATAGAGACCCCATACCGGTATGATATTGTCCACTTTGTGCATAGCCCTTACAGCTTTGCTTTTGCTTTCACCCAAAAGGGCTCATATACTGGAGATAATTGTCCTTTCTTATATACCATGTGTTTATGCAAAGATTTGCACAACAGTGTGTTTCCGTCTTTTTGCTTCTTTTGATTAATTTGCACTCCCAAATGGTCCTAAAATGTCATAAATACAATATAAGCCAACCACAAACCATAATATATGAATTTTGCATGAATTGGAACTCAAACGACCGAAAAAAATCCGAAACAAAGCTGAAACATAGTAAAAACAGCATCTAAAACCTTCTTTTGACGCATGCAAACAAGCGTAATCACACCCCCAAACTTAACTTTTTGCTTGTTCTCAAGCAAAACTTAGCAACTTTAATCAGCTTTCTAACACATGGACAAGGAAAAGCAAAAGCAACCGAGATGTTCAATCATAAATTGTCTCAGGGAAAAGATGTCAAAGCCTACCATTCTATTGCCTTTGTAAGCTTAGTCACTATAAACCAAGTTTGAAATGATAAAAACTTTCTCTTTCAAAATCCTTTTTCCTTTCAAAAACAAAAAACGTTTTCAAATACCCCTAAGGAATCTGCACACTCCCTTTTTACACTAAGACTTTTACATCTGAAAGACCGGCTACTAGCCCCTGAGGTTTTCACACACTAACATCGGTTTCAACCACAGCTACTCGTAGAAAGACTCTGAACTAACAGCTAGGTCATAAAACGACGACAATGAGAAACACGAAGTCACTTATCACTATCTTTACTGCTATTTTCAAAGTCAACACCCAACCTAAAACTAAATGGGTGTCTACAGTAGAAACACGAGGTCAATGCCAGGCATGTCCTCATGGGACCACGCAAAGACGTCCGAGTTGGATCTGAGGAAGTGGATTAGCTCCTCTCTGTCGGTGGCCCCCAGCTTGGTTCCTATGCTTACCTGCTTCTCGGGACTAAGCAGAGGAATAAGCTCGAGCTCCTCAGTGGGCGCGGCAAACTCCTTCCTCGGCAGGTCGGCCTCGAACTCGAGCGTCCCATCCCTGAGAGTTTCGAGGGCGCAGACCGATGGGCCTTTGAGTGCGGCGGCATAACACTCCCTCGAAGCGGTTTGTTCTCCTCGGACCGTGCCCACGCCGTTGGGGGTGGGATACTTCAAAACTTGATGAAGTGTTGAAGGAATGGCCCGAAAGGAGTGGATGATGGGTCTCCCAAAGATGGCGTTATAGGCCGACCTACCGTCAACTACCACGAACTCGGCTATTTGAGTGATCCGGGTTTGGTTCTGCCCCAGCGTGACCGGCAAGTCGATGCAACCCTCTGGGATGACCGACTCTCCAGAGAACCCAACCAGCGGCGTCGGGCTTCTCCTTAATTGCGACCTCGTCCAGCCCAAGGCGAGGTAGGTCGGTAAGGACAGGATGTTAGCGGATGCGCCCCGCCCCCGTCTACCAGCACTCTCCTAACCACCACATGATCAATCAAGGGAGCAATCACAAGGGCATCATTGTGGGGCAGGTGGACCTCCTCTAAGTCTGCACCGTCGAAGGTGATTGGGCAGGTCGGCCCCTGCTCCCTGATGATGCAC
Organism: Momordica charantia; assembly: GCF_013281855.1. Taxonomy (NCBI): domain Eukaryota; kingdom Viridiplantae; phylum Streptophyta; class Magnoliopsida; order Cucurbitales; family Cucurbitaceae; genus Momordica; species Momordica charantia. The sequence continues at coordinate 10,893,782 of NW_028275164.1, read as the reverse complement.
ACCTCGCGTCTGGCTGCACGGGCTAACTCCTTTCTTTTATGTCCAGATTGACCCCCGCTTGGCCCTCCAAAAATGGTATTGTTGACCGCAGGTCAGTCGGTGCGCCGAGGTGGCGTCCTAGAACGCTTTCGCTCCTCCTTTTTTTCTGCTGAGCTGGTCCCGGATTTTCCTACAAACTTCTTGAAGTAGCCGTCTTGAATTAGATCTTCAATTTGGCGCTTCAATTCCCAGCAGTCCGACGTGTTGTGGCCGTGCTCCCGATGGAAGCGGCAATACTTGTCCTTGCTGCGCCTCTCCGGGGCTCCCCGAAGTTTCTCCGGACGCTTGAGTAGTTTTTCCATTCCAGAATCCTCGATGTTCGTTAGGATCTCGGAGATTGGAATCGTTGTTGGGGTGAAGCGCTCGTAGGGTCGGCTCCTGGTAGGTCCGTTCTCCGCCCTTCGATACTCAGCTCGGCCGCTGGAGAAGGATCCTTTGTCCTTGGACTTGGGATCTGCCCTTTCATCTTTTCCACTTCTGCCCCGGCCGATCTTTCGTTCAGGTCGGCCGGGTTTGGTTCGGAGGAGCTCCTGTCCATCGATGACTTTCTTTGCCTTCTGGAGCACCTCGGCGAAGGTGGCCGGGGCCTCCTCTCCAAGTTTCACCGTGAGGGCCTCATCGGCTAGACCGGTGAGGAAATAGCACATGGCCGAGTCATCGGAGCAGTGTGCGACCTTCAGCTGCTTCTCCTAGAATCTGGTGACATACTCCCGCAGCGTCTCCCCCTCCTTCTGCCTGATGGTGGCGAGATGGGTCGCTGTCTTTTTGTCGTAGTGCCGAGAAGAGAACTGGGCGAGGAACTCCCTTCTCAGCTGAGAGTAGGTCGAGATCGACCTGGCTGGCAATCTCCGGTACCACAATCGCGCGCTGCCAGTAAGCGCGATCTGAAAGGCGCGGCATTTGATTGCGTCTGATGCCGCTTGGAAGTCCATGAGGCCTTCAAAGACTTCAACATAGTCCTTGGGGTCCTTCGTCCCGTCATAAGGCTTCACGGTAGGAGCTTTGAACTTCGGAGGGATTGGTGCTTCCAAAACGTCCGAGGTGAAAGGCGATTCTCCCAAGTCGCCATCGTTCAGTGAATCGTCCTTCTGCTCACATTTGGCCTTTAAGGCCTCCACTTGAGCATCGAGCTCCCCCCTCAGCTGGTCGAACTCCTCCCTTGTGATTATCCCTGCGGGGTTGTGAGAGGATTCAGCCTGCTGGTTGGAGCTCCTGAGGAGCGGGATGGCGACTGCCCTTTTCGGAGAGACGAGCCTCTCTTTCGGTTGAGATGCTCGCGGAGGTCTCCCCTCTGGCGAGTGTACCCCTCACTCCCGTTGTCTTCGGGACGTTCCTCCTCGGTCGGGCCGAGGTGGGAACCCCTTTGCTCGCGTACGTCCATGCGCGTCGCCCGATTTTCAGATCGGGACCCTGCGCCTGCAGCTAGCACCATTTCGTTATACATTGCCTCCATGGAGCGCATTTGTGTGCGCATTGCCTCCATCTCTCTCTGGAGCGCATCAAAATCCTCGCTTGTTGGAGCCGGGGCTGGACCCCGGGCGCCCTTCTTAGAGGTCCCACCTCGACCACGGGTGGCCTTGGACGTCCTCGGGTGTGCAGGCGGCAGGGCAGACGCGGTGATTCGTGCCGACCTGCGGAGGGGTTCCGCTGCTAGGCCGTCGTGACCTTGCCCCTCTACCGCTGCTGCTCCGACCTCCCTCTGGTGGGCATCGCTGGCAGCTAGAGTCCTTCGATCCGTCGTATTGGTCGAATTCGCTGGTTGAACCATGTTCACTCGCGTGTTGGTTTAAAGGAATCGGGATGACTTAGATTGTCAGTCCTCCCCACAGACGGCGCCAAATGTTTATGCAAAGATTTGCACAAAAGTGTGTTTCTGGTTGTAGCTCGAACCCGGCCTCCGGACCGACCTGACCACTTGGGCGGACCTGCACAGAAAGGTGAGCACTCCGACGATCAAGTCAGTATAGGTCGGATTCCAAGTCTAGTTCGAAGCCAGAAATCATCGTACTTGATCGTGGGGTGAGGTCCTCTACTTATGGGTGGTAGTCCCGCTAATCTCGCGACGGTTACACCCGGTAATCTCGGGACCGTCGGTTACATCCGGTGATCTCGGGACCGACGGTTACGCCCGATAATCACGCCGCAGACAGTTGCTCACATCGGCCCCTACCGAGCTCCCTGGTAGGTCGGACCTGGGCCGGGTTCACCTCGGCCCTCATACTTAGCTTTCTTCGGTGTTGGCGGCAGCCGTCTCGGCTATCCGAGCTGGGATGACTCATGAGCCATCTTGGAGCACCAATGAGGGTCCTCCACGTGTCCAGGGTATTCCCTTCCCCAAACACCATGGATCACTCATTTAATTCTCTAACCAATTTGGGATTTTGTTTGCATTTCTTACAAACCCAATGGTGCTACTCAATATTTAAGATCATAGGTCGAAGAACTCTTGAATTTAATTTGATAAATTTCAAAATTTTTAACTTTTATCTTTCTCATTTTGTTTTAAAAAAAAACCAAACCATTAATATAACCATAAAAACTCTCTCAAAGTTTTAGACCCTCCCAATGGGGTACAGTCGAAACCAAAACTTTAGTATTTGATCTAATTAAAGTTCAAGTATTTATATTCAATTTCTTCTACTTTTTTAAAAATGTATTTCATATTGTTCGTTAATATCTTAGATTTGTTTAGGTTTGTTTATTTGTATCAATATAGAATATTAACGTGCGTATGAGAAATGTGAATATGGATATGAAAAACTTAAGAAAAATAAAATATAAAATTTATTGAATATATAAAAAAAAGGTGCTATAAAAATTAATTAAACCTAAAAAAGGTGACTGATTGAATTTCAAAAAGATGTTATCGATAAAGTTTTTTTTAATGGGAGTAAAATAAAAATAATATAATAATAAAATAATGTAAGGTACAGGAAAATATAAAGATGAGACAAAAAACAGTAGATAATAATTACGGTTGAAAATAAAGCATGCAAATGAAATAAACTTCAACTGATTAAAAAAAAAAAAGCTAGATCATATTAACCTCTTTTTCTTAAAATTTAGTCCAAGTCGGCCACATATCAAACAACTCGGAGTGAAGAAAATCGATGATTCATCTCTTAAGAATTTGAATGAAAGAATTTGACAGTAAAAGTGAAAATTTTTTTAGACATTCTAGACTGATGGCTCTTCGTTTGATGATCTTCTTGCTTTCCTTCTCAACTTCTTAAAATCCCACCACCTCTTCCAATCTTATAAATTTCTATCTTCTTAGACTTTTTACCAAGTTATTAAAAGATGCTTTTAGATTCCAATTTAAAATTAGAATTAAATTCATAAATTTTTAAAAATTAAATTATGTAATATAATTTTTCAATTAGTCAGAACCTTTAGTATATAGTTAAATTGTAACGGGCTATGAATTTATTTGAGTTGACAAGAGATACTATAATATAAATTAAATTTAAATTATCATAATAATTTTGCTTAACATAAAAGTTAATTTTTTTAAATTCAAATTAAATTATTCAAGTTATGAAATAACACATTAAAAAATCATTTGAATTATTTGTTAATAAAAAATTAAACTAAGTTTAATAAAAAGAAATCAACAATTCAAAAATGAATGAATTATCTATAAAAAAAACGATTGAATTATTTGAAACTATTAAAAAATTTTAAAAAATCAAATTATCTAAAATAAAATTTGACTTACTTCGATTATGATCTTAATGGATAGATCTAAATAAGATATTTTATTTATTTTGAATCGAAAACTATTAAGTTTCTTAAATAATTCGACAAAAATTTAATTAAAAAGAAAAACTAATCTTGTGAGGTCAGAATCATAAACGTAAAATTTTTTTTAGTACATTAGACTTTGTAAATTATCTTTTAGAAAAAGAAAAAAATAATAATAAGAGTAATCATGTGATCGTACATTTTTAGTTTCGAAGGTGTAGGAATAAGTTCAAAATCATTCATAATTATTATTACATTCCCACCTCAATCTTCAATATTTTTTATAAGTTTTAATTTTCGTTTCCTTGCACATTAATATTCTTCGATATCTCTGTACTATTTGAAAAAAATATAATATTTAAATATCATATCTACAACTATAGCGGTGGGTAAATGTTAACATATTCAAAATAAAATAAAAACTTTATAGAACACTTGAAATGATTCTACAATAATTCTATGCCCACGTTCCCAATGAACCAACTCAATAGTTTCAATTCATTTAAATGAAATTAACTATATAAATTGTATTAGAATTTTTAAAAAGACAATTATAAACGACCGCTAAGCTTAAAGCTTTAGATAATTACGGCTGTTTGCAAAGGATCTCCTAAATGGTTCTTAATTTTTAACACTATACGTTAGCTTATTAAGAAAATGGGAGCTCTCACTGAGAGGGTCAAATGAAAAAGCATCCCAGTTTCCTCCCAACTTCAATATATTTCTTGTTCTTTCCTTTCGTGTCACACATTCTCAATTCATAGGGACAAAATATATTTTTGGTCATGAGAAATCAATATATGGACCAAGCATTGCAACTATGTTGGCACGATCTTAGCACAATCTAACCCACCAAAATATGAGTAATTAACCAATTATATAAATTCTCAATTTTTACCTTCAATAATACTCGTGATTATAAAATAACATATAACTTCAAAAGGAAGTAAATTTAACGACAATTATGCACTATATATCATTTATTCTTTTTGAGATATATATGAGTCACGCTAAAATATTCATAACGAATAATTTTATGTCTTCAATCAAAATAAGACTATATATTCAACTATAGTCAAATAAGATGTGAAACAACCACTAAGAAGATTTTAACACCCATGATCATTTTTATGAGCAGTAATTTTACACAACACATTTCTTCTTTCTAACTAGAGCAAGGAAATTATATTTGAAATTAATATCAATAAAATAATTTTCATTCCAATGAACGTTTATGGCAGCAAGGACAACAAGGTGAGACTTCCAACCCTCTCTTTCGAATATTACCCATTGTAGGAAGAATATCACGAACTGCTTTCCAGATAAAGAGTTTTAATTTTGGAAGGAACATTAATTTTCCATATATTTTGCCATATTCTATTGCTTGCACCGATGCTTGATTCTGAGTCTATCTTTGACTGCAGAAACACTCGATAGACACTCTTTACACTGAAAAGTCCACGCTTGTCATAATGTCACTGCAATGTATCTGGAATATTGTAGCTGCTAAGTGAAATTTTGAGAATGAGATCAATATCTTCTTGACAAAACCAGGTTGAGAGAGTTGGAATGTGCCAAAAACCCCTTGGGCTAATTAAATCGACATAGTAATGTCTTCATTAGAAATGGGTGTAGTTATAGGACGAAAGGTTCGTTCTCTAGGAAGCCAAGGGTCTAAGAAAGCCTTAATATAAGACCCATTGCCCACCTTCCGCCGTAAGCAAGTAATAAGAAGACTACGACCCCAAACAAGACTCTTCCAAAAGTATGATGACTTGGAAAGAGAGTTCGCCTGCAAGAAAAGGGAATCAGCAAAATACTTGGCCTTCAAAACTTTAGAAACTAGAAGGCTAGGTTGTTGAAGAATACGCCAAGCTTGTTTAGCGATTAGTGCTTTGTTGAACCTCTAAATCACGAAAATTCAACCCGCCCAAGGCTTTTGGCAAACACATTCCATCCCAACTCATCCAGTGCATCTTCTTGTGATCAGCCGATGAGCCCCACCAAAACCGAGCAAAAAGTTGAGATAAATCATGTCAAAATCCCTTTGAAAGTCGAAAGACACTCATGGCATAAGACAGAATAGTTTGCCCAAAGCTTTTGATCAAAACTTCCTTACCACCTATAAATAAAAGGCTCCTCTTCCAACCCTGCAAAATCCAACGCTTGTGTTATTCTTTAAAGCATGGGATGAATTATTAGAATTCGAATGTCAATAAATGTATATACCAATTGAGGAATTATTAAACTTAAAATGGCAATATATGTAAATATCATTATGCAACTAAATTATCAAAATTAAAAGGTCCATAAATGTATATACCAATTGAAGAGTTGTGAAATTTAGAATGGGCAATACATGTATATATTATGCCACTAAATTACTAAAATTAGAAGCTCAATACATATACAATACAATTCAATTATCAAAATTAAGAGGTCAATACAGGTGTATATCACAATACAACTCAATTATCAAAATTAGGAGGTCAATTCATGTATATTCTAATTGAAGAAGTATCAAAATAAAGAGGTCAATGCATATATACACCAATAATATTGAAGCGTACTAATTACCTCACTAACAGGTCCTTCCTCCACTACCTTTTAAACCCTTTCACTTTCCCTATAACGCATACGAATACGATTAGATTAGTGGTTTCAATTTGTAAATATTACTGTTCAACGTCACAAAGATCTCTTGAGTTATTATCTGGTTGACAACTTACCTCTTTCTCGTTACCTGAACACAAATTCCAATTCCTTTTGAGGTCAACTTTATGTTAAACTTTTCCTTTTCTTTGTTTTTCATCGTTGAAACTTTTGAAGCTATACCTCTCCTTCGCCTCTAACCATGACTATGTAGATATACTTGTCAGATTTGATTTTAAACAACACATTTATGTGGTCAGGTCTATTTTTTATTTTAAAATTCTTCCTGAATTACAGGAAGACAAAAAACAAGTTTTAAAATGTATAAAAATCTGCACAATTTTCTAGTTTCTCATTTCTCGTTTCTTATTCTTGCTTTCAATTTGCTTGTTTCTCATTTTTTATAAATATTTTTCCAATTGTATAAAAATTTTGGAAATAACAAAATTAAGTTTGTTTCTTCTTCGTATCTTTAGTTTTTTTCACAGCAGAGCTAAAAGTATTATTTTATCATTTTTATTTTTAAAATACATAATATATATTAAAATATAATAAATAAAAGCGTAAAACTTTTTAATGTTTATTTGACATTTTAAAGAATGAAAAGCAAGGAATAGTTATCGAATTCTTTTTTCAATCTTTTGATTGAAAAGGAAATAACAAAAGACCAACCAGAAACAAAAAGAAAAACAAGAGGGATAAAACCATTATTTATATATACATTAAAATATTATTTTATTCCTTGTAGTTTCACTTTCGTTCATTTATTTTCAACTTTATTATATTTTAGTATATGTACATTTTTTAATATTTTGGTCTCTGTACTTTTAGAACATGATCATTTTGGTCTCTATTTGTAAAAATTTTAACAAAAATTGTACACATAACGAAAAACTTTTAATATAAAGTCATGGTTACATTTCAATAAATATACTGAATGCATTATCGTGTTGAAATTGTGATAGAAAAATGAAATTGAGAATAAAATTAAGTGACCAAAATGGTCACGTTTTAAAAGTACAGAGTCCAAAATGATTGAAATTACAATAAGTAAAATGAATCAAATTTGAAATTACACGGATCAAAATGAACATTTTGAAAGTAGAGAGACAAATTAAACCAAAACTAAGACCAAAATAACCTTATATAGAATATAAAAATTGTTTTGACTTTCTCCTATGAACTAAGGTTAAAAAGATCAAGAAAAATGAGTCATTCACAATTTCGATCGAATGGATTTCTTGAATGAAAAAATAAGTATGTAATACGTATTCTATTTCTTGTTTTCATATTCACTCCATTAAATAGATTCATTAAATATGTGTTTCACATATTTGTTTTTTAAAACTATTTTCGAATTAGTGATCCAAATAGTGAAAATTACGAAAATAACCTTTTATATTTTTAGTATTTTAAGATTTTTAATTTGAAATTTTAAAATGTAAAATTATATTTAAAAAAAATAAAAACTTTGATAAATATATTATTTCATGTTATAAACTAATTTAATAATTAAAACATATAAAATATAATATTGTAAAATAATAATTCTAATAAAATTTATAACAAAAGAGTTAATAGATTAATTAATATTATTTTAGATTAAACTAAATATTTGGTTGGTAACTACTACTAGTTTTTATTAAACAAACAGCTTTTTAAATTAAGACTCAATTTTCAGATTTGCTACCAAATACGTTAAAATACTTAAAACAAATAATACAACTCTTGTTTTTAGATCACCAATCAAACGAACCCTAAAAATTTGTAATCTTTTTTTAGAAATCAAACGAGTCAAATTGTACACGTGCGCGGAGAGAAGAAAGATTGAGTTATTTCTTTCATAAGAAGAAATCTTCCCAAGAATGAAGAGAGTTTTATTTCGAGTGAATGTGACCTTTTATAGAATAGTATTGGTAAGGATCCAAAGTCAAAATCAATTTTTTTTAACTTGATGTAAATGGCTCTTAGCTAATTATAGCTAGGGGTATAAAGGGTAATTAAAATTTTTTACCTCAAAAGTTTTTTGGGTTTGGATATTTGACCAATTTTCTAAAAACTAGTATTTTACTCCTCAATTTTCTTTTTTTGACCCCATTAATTTTTTGCAATTGTGAAAATACTAGATTTTTTCGCAACTTGTAATTTTTGCAAAAGACAACTCGCATTTTTCATCACTTTGTCTCAAATTAGTCTTCACGTTTTGAACATTATCCTAACATTATCTAAGTTTCAGTCCAACGATGACCCACATTTTCACAAGGGAAATGTTCAATACTAGACTTGACTGCATACCCCGATCGAGAACAATATGAATTTTGTTATGGGATTGTGAAATATACAATCTCGAGGTATCTTGGTTTGAGATTAGTCTGGGACCAAATTTCATCCTAGACCAATATTAGGTAGTTTTTCTCATCAAGTTGCATGGTAAGAACAGTGCTGAGAGGATTTCCAAATGGCATGTTTGAGATCAGAGTTGGTACAGGAATGGGTAATGTGGTTTGGGCTATAGTGATTGGGGTGGAGGATGAACTTTCGGTGGCCATGATAAAAAAAAATAGACCCTTGTTAAGCTCTGATACCAAGATAAACTTTAAGGGTAGAAGAAAAATAAAATGGAGTAATATTGTGGCTCTTTCGATGATCGTCAAGTGATTTTATTCCCAATATATAAAGAGATTACAGAATATTATAAACAAAGAAACTTATATACAAGAATTTACACTCTAGGAAAGTGTATAAAGGAAATTCTCAGAATGAGCTGTGAAGGCTGGCATTAAGGGGAAGATTAGAATTTCCTACCTGTCACCTAGAGTCACGATACTTGTTAGTGTACTGTCTTCACATACGGTCATATAAGTCATGATATACCATCACTAACACCGTTATGTTCACATGTTATTCCTTGTAATTTGGGAGATGATAGAGTACGTGACGGGGATACGCCAGAAGAGTAGATTGATAATGATGAATCATATGACCTTCATCCGTATCCGATTGTTGTTCGGATAAACCCTCTCCATCATGCCCAGCGTCCCCTCCAAGATATTTCCTTGAATCAGCGAAGTTACCCCTGCATAAGAATGATAATATTAGTCTTCGTCAATAATTTAAATTAAATAAATAGTATTAAAAAATAACGTACCTTGGAAAGTTTCTTCAAATACTTCTGAATGTCCTTCATAGTGGCCTTAATGCCACCCACTCGCTTTTTCAAGCTCTTCAATTGCTTACGACATTGGGCCAAGTTTCCCTTATTACTTTTCTTCTTCTACTTCGTCCTCTTCTCCTTCATAACCATATCGTCCCCCTGGTCAACAACCATTGGAGGTTGTTCTATCATCATCTCCTCGATCACGATCTTCTTCCCTTTGTCCTTCCATTTTTTGACCGATAAACCTTATGTTTGAATGTTTACTTCATCAGGCAGTGCTGTAACGTTTACTTAATCAACTACTGGCGTATGATCCGCTCCTGAGTTAACAATGAATCTTCAAGGAGATATGACACGGGCTTGTGATGGGTGCATGACATTCTATGTGTTGTTGTTCATCCTACATCGCCTCCAAATGTAATTTAGTCTTTGTTTGGAAGAAATAGATTGTTCAGACATGAATAATAAATATTGAGTCAAGTATACATAAAGAATACAAATATCCGATATTAGTGGCTAGCATACGAAAATGGCAAGAATAAGTGCATGGCCATCAGAAAAGTTGAGGAATGGGTATCCTCGTTCAGCCTAAGTGTGACGCGTATGATCAATGTCAAAATAGTCTCGTACGCCCACACCTACAATTACGTCAAAATAATCTAAGTATGAAATTTAATACTAACTGACATAACTATATAATTTTGATTTCTTAAACGATACTAATCTAAAAAGCATATGGAAACCCGTATGGACTATAAGTTTCAACGTGTCAGGTTCACCCTTTGACTTCTACTGGTACGTCGCTAATGTATCCTTTAAGGCGTTTTGAAGGCTCCAAAGAGTTATATTACAAATCATTGTACTCCAGTCTAGTTGTTAAATGTCTCTCAATTCTCAACAATCCTTAGGAGGCTAGTATCCATATACTGCTTCCTGTCTTTGCCTATCATGGCAAGCTCGATAATCTATTGTACCAATTCTCACTGCACCCTCATCATCATCAAACTTAAGGTTTGTACATATATTTTCCTGCTCCTTAGACTTAACCTAGACTTCACCATCGAAATATTGTGCTCTAAGTCTTTGGCTAGAAACGTCATGTGCTAATCTAGATGGAGGATCAACCGTGAAGATATATTCCTCCTGTGATCGAACCCAGTAATTAAGTTAAACTCCCTCTTTGTAAACGATACCCTATTACCTAACAAGTCAAAGCTAATGATTTCTAGGCTTCTCAACTTCCCTCGAAAATAGGTGGTGGATAAAGGGACCGTTAAATACGATGTCTATATCCAGAATTGGACTAAAACACGTATGTTTAAACATGCTTAACTAGGGGTGTTCAAAAAACCCGACGAACCCGACCCAAATCGTAAAGGTTGGGTTGGGTTGGATTGTGATGGGTCTCGGGCTCAACCTTTAAAAAATCAGGTCAACCCAACCCAACCCGAATTTATGCATATATGTGTATTTTTCTTAATTATATATAATAATATATTTATCTTCAATATTACCGTCCATTTAGAGTTAATCCTCGCCCTAACATTTAAGGTTTTCATATTTTCTTCTTCTTTTTTTCATCTTAATCTCAACCGTCCATTAAGTTTTAATCCTAACTCCCCGTCACCGATAATTAAAAATAAAAATAAAAAGAAATACAAACCGACAACCCAACCCGAAAATATTGACCATACATTAATATAACAATTATATTAACCAAAGTAATGTCATGCTCAATGCAACTTTATTTTCATCTAATTAATACAACAGTTATATTAATCATGAAAATAAAACATGCATTCATACATTATAACATTTATAACTATATAATGCATGATCATACATACATACTATATATCAAACATACATATTATGCATGTAACCTATGGTGGGATTTTAAAACTATATGGCATACAATATGCAATATGCTTTTAATCAAAATATACATTCATAATGCATAAAATAATTAAATAGCAAGAGTTGGACCGGTTTTTGGCACCCTAAGAAAGCAAAATAATACAAACAAAATAAGAAAACCACTGCAACTGCCTTCGAACCGCGAACCTAAGCAACGGAAACACGCCGAAAAACACCCGAGACAGCGCCTCTGCGCAGCTGCAGCAAGCAGTGCCGCGGTGCCAAGGCACGGCGCCATGGCGCTGCACAGTGTCGCAGCGCTACAGTGCAGCGCCGTGGTGCTGCTGCATAGCGTCATGGCTCTGTCTGCGCAGTCTGCTTCGTCTTATTGGCTGTTTTCTGCAAATTTTTGCCAAATTCGACGCCATGAACAACTTTCGAGCGACCTGGACTTACAGACTCAATACAGAAACTCAATGCCCAAAACACCATGCCTTTACATGATCAAATCAAGACTTAAAATTGCATTCTACAAGCCAAAAACCGGAAATTTTCCAACCCGCAAACCCATATTTCGAAAATATAAAAACACCCTTCAAGAACAACGATTTTACTCCGAAAAAATCAGAACATCAACCTGGCTCTGATACCAATTGATGGGATGTGAATCCCGGAGCGGAAGCAGACCGTCGTTCATGATTTTTGAGAAAACAAAAACAAACGTGCAAAGATGTGAAATACAGGGGAAACATGTTTTTACCTTTGAAGAACTCTTCTTCAAGTTAATTTCCACCCGAACACCACCACCGAATCTTCCAAGCTATCCTCTTGGGTCTCGAGAACACGTTTGTGGGAGCGTTACTTTGGAACGAGTGGGAGAATTGAGAGAGATGCTGGGAGTTCGGTTTTTTTTTTTTTTTTTGCAGTTTTTGCAGAACTCTTCTGCAATAAACCAAAAACACAGTTACCCACGTTACTTAACTCCCCCTCCCCTGCAAAAATGCAAGGGAGTTAATAATTAATTATTTATTAATTAATTAAATGTAATATTAAATAATTAACAATTAATTATTTAACATTTAATTAAATATCTCATATTTAATTAAAACCATATTCTCTCTTGTATAATCTATAGATTTAATGTACATCTTATGTGCATTAATTTTTTAACCTATAGTTTTAATATGAATCATATTCATATTAATTTTATTTGAATCTCATTCAAATAATTTCTCTCATAATATATAGTTTTAATTTAGAATTAACTATATATTATAATGTATCAATATACATATATTCCCTTGAGCAAAAAACTTGATCCTCGTTTTACCCGTTATGAACTAGCAAGGGGATCTAATGGACCTACAGATCAGAAGCTCCAACGATACGAGATTAATTGGTCAAACTCATTAACCGAGTTAATCAACATTCGTTAACTACGGGTCACTCCACTAAAGACCCGCAGTTGCATTCTTGTCATTGCAGAATGTTTTCGTGTCCACGGATATACGACCATTAATGACAAGTCAATCCTTCACTAGTGCTCGTAACTCAACTTGTGTCAATTTACCGTTTTACCCCTGACTTACATCTTACTCCTTAAATATCACTGCTCCTCTAATGAACAACCCGATTATGGTCCGACCAATAACCGGAAGTCCTTCTCGGGCCAATGAGAGGGTGAGGCCCCTTGTTCAAATCCCGGAGTAGGATTTAAGAGAACACTTATCTACTCCCCTAATGTTGGGAATGAGTGAATTCCATCTTGTGAATTTATGTTTCCAGCTCCTCACTCGGTCTCGTCCCCAAAATGGTAGGAATGTTGAGTCGGCAACTCGGGCCACTCTCACCCATACAGATCAAAGGACGAGACCTTACGGGCAGAAGTCCATAACTCACTCAGATTGAGAATGAGTTGTTTGGTCATCCTATGAAATAGCAATCTGTTAGTTAACGGCGTTACATCTAAAGATTGTCTATTTCGCAGTCCGGTCTTATACAAACTCATTGTATAGGATACCCCACTCGCATGTCTCCAGACGAACGACCTGGATCGAGTCGTCTGTAACATTTACAAAGTGAGTCGTATCCATAGTGTTGCCAGGATAAGGTACTCAGCCTTATCCATATACTATAGACCCTTTAAGTTATTCACAGGACATTATCCACTCGTATATCAGGGGTACATCAAATATATACCTCGTATATCTAGGGTATATCAAATATATACCTAGTATTTCAAATATATATAACCAGTATATATACTGTCCCGGTTACATGATAATAACCTTGGATGTTTAGTTTATTGGATTTTGGACAATGCAATGCTATGAATTCAACAGTAAACTTATTGAATAAAACTTTATTGAATATACATTTGTTTTTACATAAATACAAACTACGAGTTTAGGGCAACACACCCAACAGTCGGAGCCCTCGAGCCGAATTGGGAAGGTCCGTACAAAGTCTTGAAGTTAGTTCGTCCCGGAGCTTATCTACTGTCCGACCTCAATGGGAGACAACTCCCCCACCCATGGAACGCTGAACATTTACGAGTCTATTACCAGTGAGACGAAAGAAAAATTATGTAATCCGACATGTAAAATTTCATTTGTTAATGAAAGATGATCTCCAATAACTTGTGCAAAATTTGAATTTATTCGTTAGTGTCGTCTATTGCTACCGAGCTACGTCAAATGAGGGTCGAGGAAGATTACGCAGTATGACCTATGCTAGACCATAACGAGAAAGATCGCAGCATTTTTCGAACTTTGGAGAGACTGGTCAGCTCGTAAGAACCTGGTCATCCACATTAATTCTAGCGCACCGCCGAGCTGAGTTACCTCGGTTCGTAAGTCGTTGGGCAAGGAAGAGTCGATGCGGACTTGAGAAACTCAAAAGAAAAGAAGAAGAAGGAAACCGAAGTTAAAATTTCTGAGATTGAAATTTAATCGAAATTTTCTAAGTGTAAAAACTTCGGAGAAGGCAACTTAGGTCTGAGCAAGGTTTAACTCGAATTATATTAAAATTTGATGTGAGCCGAGGCATGCCTCGGCTCGGTACAACGATTACATTCTTGAAAGAAGAGAGGCAACAGAAGGAAGGAAGAGGCGAGCTACTCTTGCGAAGGGTCGATAGGCTTGCTGGCTCCTACGTCAGCATCAATCGCCTCGGCCCTTTTCCCCGTGTCGGCAGGGCGATCGACCCAGACGGCCTCATACTCCTACTCGGCGGCAGCAATGGCCTCCTTCGAACAAGCAGTTTTGAGCCTGTCGATGGCGTAGTAGAAGCCCTTGTCCGCCATAACGTGCGCCAAGCCGTCGAACTCGGGGAATTCTTTTATCTTCTTCTCCAAGAAGGCCCAGCTCGCCAGATTCTGCTGGGCTTCCTTCCATCCTTTTTCCACAGTCTCGGCTCGTCCCCTGGCATTTTGCAGCTCGGCGCGGGCTTGGGCGATTAGAGCCTTGACCTGTCAACCTCCACCTCCTTCTTGGCTCGAGCTTGGTCAACCTCAGCTTCAAGCTCCGCAATCCTCCACTCGTATAAGGCACGGGTCTCCTCCTCCATCAGGTCCCGACCTTCAAGCTCGGAACCCATCATGGATGTCGACAGGCTGGCGTGATAGTGCAGCTGCGAAAGAACGATGTTAGAGCAATAAGAAAAGAGAAAGAGGAAAAGGAAGAACGAGCTCGAAGCTACCTCTGCAACAAAAGCCAAAGTCCTCCTTACTGCCTCTACAGGGTTCTCAAGCGCTTGGACAGATTGCTCCATCCGGCGAGAACTCGAGGACCGCATCTTCGTCGTGAAGGCATGAATGTTCGAACGGGAGAAGGCGAGCCTGAAGAGAAGTCGGACCTCGTCGCCTAATTGCTGACCTTGTAGGGACCCCTCCTCCGAGTCGACCAGGATAGGGGGAGACGGAGACTTGGAGGTAACCTCCTCAGATTGAGGTGCGTCCCTCGCTCGTTTCCTTCCGCTTCAAAGGGGAAGCTGACCCCTCGCCCCCTGCGACAGTCTGCAAGGGCTGAGCTTGGAGGGCCTGGAGCTTGGCCAGATTAACCAGCCCGGGGGTCGGGACATCGGCACTGCTCGTTCTACGACGAACTTGAGGAGGCGCCGGTGGGGCAGCCGGGGTTGAAGCACGCTATCGCTTTGTGCTGTTGAGTGCGAGGAATTTAGAGGCCATCTCTAAAAAGAAGCCGAGGTTAGTTAAAAAGTTTATGAATGTGAGTCCAAGTGCTAAAGCCGAGCTTACCTTCAGGAGCCTTGCATTTTTCCGACCTGCGCTGCCGAGGCTAAGGAAGCTTCTTGAGCTCGTCCGGCTGGTCGTACGGACTGAGGCCACTGGAGAAGAGGTGGGAGTTTGAAACGAGTGCTTCACTCTACAGCGCGTACTTCAACTCCGACCCTGAGCGTGCTTGATGATCTCCCACGACTTGTTGCTGATCTTCGAAACGGTAGATGGTAGAGCTGTACCATGAAGCGTCGTCAGAAACAAAGGCACGAAAGTAAAAAGAAAAGAAAAACCTAGCTCGACCTAAGACACTCACCTACGTCTCCGAACTCTATTGGGACATGATAGATCGGCTCACCCCCTTCATTCCTCACGAGTCAATCGCTGGAGACGAGGAACCAACACTCCTTCTAGTTTTTGTTAGAAGAGGTATTTCTAATAAGCTGACCTACGTTCCACCAAGCAAAGAGGTAGTACTGACCCTCCCCCTCGTTGGAGACTTTGACGGTATAGGTCGCTAAAAGCTGATCTACCGTGAGCCTATCCTCATCCTCGTCCCTGATGGTCTACCATAGAACATAAGCCCCAAGCACAGTGGACCAATCGTTGGGAGAGAGTTGAGTTGGGTGAGGTTGACTGCACTAAGGAACCTCTGGATGAAAGGATGAAGTGGAAGCCTAACCCCCCTACTAAACATCGGATGATAGAAACTAACGAAGCTCGGAGGAGGGTCCTCGAGAGATTTGCCGACGTTAGGCACCCTGAGCTCTATAAAATCAGGGATGAGGTAGGTCCTACGAAGCTCGGCTAGTCTAACTACCGAGCAAGTCGAGGGAGGAAGCTTGACTACCGGACCAGCAGTGAGATTTCCTGAGGTGGAAGCTGTGTTAGGGTCTGCCCAGCTATAATCTACACAAGGATTTCCCGAGGCAGAAGCTAAGTTTGGGACCCCTAAGACATTATCTGTGCTAGAAGAGCAAGATGACCCAGACGACGAATCGCTAGATGAACTACTCATGGTCAGACCTAAAGGAGGAGTTTAAAGAACTACCTAAAGGAAGAGGGAGAAAATACCTAACTTGGACAACAGCCGAGGTACTCAAAAGTTTCGAAGTGAAAAGTGAAAAGTAAAAAGCAAAAAACCCCCGCCTTTTATAGAACAGCCCGGAGGCACGAGAGCCGTTCGATCGAGGGAGAATCAACGGACAAGATTTGTCCACGTAAAGCAATCCTCGTGGCGACGTTTGAGTTCTCGAAGCAAAAAATAGGGTTGACGATATTCGTGACGTCACACATGAACGTGTGGATTCGACCCATCTTCATTTAGCTCGGAGTACTTCGTCGAGCCAACCTCCGCCTCGCCGAAGTGGGGGCCAATGTTGGATACGAATTTTGGCCTAACACGTGTCATGATCGAAGAGGTGAGTCGAATTGGCATGCACACGAAATATGGAACGTTCAGGTCGGCAGATAGGGTACGACCTAAGATGCCGAGCCGACCTTCAGAAAAGTCAGTAACACTGTCTCTTCCGAACCCGACAACACGCCGTATTTTTAGGGTGTGTCAGAATTCCTGTCGGGCCCAATTTTTATAAATAGAAACTCTTGCCTTAAATGCAAGGTACGCAATCCCAAATAGAATCGGCAAGTTAGCGCGGACTGGAACTAACTTGCTCGTCGGAGTGCTAACTTTGTTTTGCAGGTCCCCCGAGTGCCCTGGGAGGCCGTCTGGCAGTTCAGAGAAGATCATCCAGCCCATTCCGACCTACACCTAATCCGAGCTTAGCGATTTCGAGCTCAAACAAAGTATATGACGATAATACATGTTTGATTTCTCTATCTCACGTTGTTGATGCAGAAATTTGGCTTCATAGGATTCCGCCAATATTCGCACCAAATCTTCTAGAATAAAGAGATCGACAGAGACCTGCAAAACAGAACAGCACTAAGACCAATATGGCTTTTGCCACACGAGCTCATCGGAGTAGTTGAGTATGAAGTTTAGGGTATTGTGAGCATACATCTAGGGTTTGGCTTACCCTATTTATAGAAGTCGAACCTGAATCCCTTTAGGAATTACCAAATTTGAATCCTAGTATGCCTAGGAGTTCTGGACTTTTGGGCCTGCATGTTTCGTAATTGGCCCAATGTCGAAGTCAAGGTCGAGACAAGGTAAACTCGGATCAGGCTGCACGGGTGTCGGGAGAGAACCATCGGGATCAGGCTGCAAGAAACTTTTCCAATAAATTTCATTTAGTTATTTATGTTTATTAAGTTCAATTATATGAAAGTAATATTATATTACGTGGGTGTACTTACACTTTTACATATGTAGTCTTACTTCGATGTAGATTTGTCCACGTCATTCATAGTTTCATTTATAGGTAAGTGGAATTGTGGGTGAAATACGAAAACAACTCAACTCATCTCATGAGGACGCTCGTGCAGATCCATCTCCTCAGATTCTTCAATGCGATGGATGGGAGACTTCCATAGTGGCAAGTAAGCTAGTTTATTCATAATTATAATTTTACATAATATGTATCCAATGAACAAAAATGATTCATTTCTTCATTAGAAAAAATTTCATGCTACCATTGTGCAGGGTCTAAACCATTTATTCACCTACTACAAATACTAGCAATTTTACATATTCTCTTTAGTTCAAACTTACTCTTGTTTATAATTAGTAATGACGGTATATAATCACCATCAACTATAGAAAGCAAAAGGTTGAGATTGGTAAGTACAAATGTGTCACGAGGTCAAACATTAAAGTAAAGAATGAATGGGCGAACATGAGACACGTAAGTAAAATATGTAAGTTTTATTTTGTCAAATCCACCTAAGTACAAGTGATTCACTTATTGTTATATGTTTACTCATTTAAAACATAAATACATTAATAAAGGTTAAAATTGAAAGAATCACTTGCTATCAGAAGCATAATTGCTTTCTATAGTTATACAACACAATAAAAACACAATAAAAACATAATTTGGTTAAGACTAAAGCATAATTGGTTGCTTTTGAGAAAGAGAAACTCATATACGAGTCAACAAAATGGAGAAAATAATTTTGGCGAAAGTTTGACAATCACGTTGGTATTCAAGGCAGTTCAGGAGAAGCCAGGTCGTCTAATTAGGTATGAATAATCTATTTGTAAATACATATACATAGTTATGAAACTGGTTGCATATTTGTGGTAAGGATTAGTTGCGTGACTATATCCTGCAATTATGGTAGCCACTTTACAGGTGGACATGTGTTTGAACAACATTATTAAGGTGTAGGTCCTTAGACACTTTGGACTAGTTTTAACATCAAGCAAGTGGACTACGTGTTGTAGGGCACACATTCGACACGTCCTAAGTAGCTTGATCTTAACAAATAATGTGATTGGCCATTGGCCATCTTTAGAACAATTAGGCACCTTATTAGCTTGTTTGGACGGTATTTAGGGTGGGTAAGGATAGTTTGGGTTAACTTATATACATGTACATGTGGGTTAGGTTCTTAGACACCTTTTAGGCTAGTTTTTTCATACTTGATATAGCGTAGACTTTCTAGCTGGTTATAGACCACTAACCAAAGGAACAAAGATTGTTAAAAACTAAACCCATTTAACTTGCAAAACCCTTTGATTCAAAATTCAAAAAAGTATAGTGTTCGAGATTTCTTGATCTTAGGTTTCAAGCTCAACCTGCATCCAACTGCAGTAGAAACCTTAGAGGCACTTGGTATGAAGGAACCAAAATGGCTAGAATGGTATAACCTAAACCGAGAATTTTAAACGATTCAAGACCGAATTGGGAAAACTCTAAAAGACGATGGACTATATGATATACTTGCTTTTTTTTTTGGTTGATGCATGATTTTGGACCAAGGGTACAAACCAGTTATGTATCCAATGTAAACGTTTGGTAACTAAACTAAATACTTGCACCAATGTTGTGCATGGTCACGTACACTCCCAAACTTAAGTTAGAACTTAGTATGAGTTAAGATCGTGCCCAAACTTAGTTAGCTTACATAGAAATTGCGTACCTCTAAGAATGAGGAATTCCATTTTTTTCTCCCTAAGAATTGAACGAACCAAGTTCACCTATACGAGAGTGAGGAAGAAAAACCAACAACTTCCCACTTTTGATGTCCCACGATTCTTCCCGTTTAGAAACTAAGGAGAAGGACAGGGGTCGCTAGGTCAGAAAAGCGATAACTAAAAATTCTCTCCAAGTAGGATTTGAACCTACGACCAGTCAGTTAACAGCTGACCGCTCTATCACTAAGCTACTGAGGAACAACGGACTTGAGGAAGCCCACTCTCGTTCTTTGGACCTACTTCTGACCGAACAAAAAAGGATGGAGTCACTCTTTTTCACATACACCGGGAGAAAAGGTTACGATAGTAGGGAATTGTGACTCTGCCACTCTAACATTCCCCGTATCTGATGTCAACAGATTGTCCGCTAGAGGCATTTGCTTTTCTCAGGTCAGCAACAACTTGGACCTCCTCTGGAGTAGTCATACTTACGTGTATTGATCCATCTTATCCGCTTCGTCTTCGACTTATTCAAGTTGAGGCTTGAGGGGTCTAAGTGGCCGACTCCAAACCTACCTGTAACATTTTTTTTTTTCTACAAAATAAAATTTGAATTATTATGATTAATTAGCAAATAGCTAAAAGATTAGTAATTTAAAAAAGGTTGTTTTGACTAGGTATAAAAGTTTGTTCAAGAAAATCAAAAGCACTTTGTTGACTAAGGAACAAGGTGGCGTAGGGAAAGGAATAGCTACCCATTCCATTTCTTCTCTCTTTTTATGGCTACCCCCTTGGTCCTTTCCTTCCTTCTTTTCAATTTTTTTTTCCTTTTTTTTTCACTCCCCTCACCAACCAAAATTTCATAAATTCTTCTTTTCTTGAATCTTTTATTTTATTTTGCCTTTACACCTGCCCCCATTTATTATTATTTTTTTCAACAATAAAATATGACAGTCAAGCGAGGGTTAAAGAAAATGTTGAAAAACAAATATTTATTAAATTGTAAGTACGTATAACTACTGAATTTTTAAAATTGTGTGTAACGAGTCTTTGAACTTTATAAATTATCTAATGAATTTCTAGACTTTCAATTTTGTATTTAATGGATTCCTGAAATATCAACTTTGACGATCTATTGAATATAAAATTGAAAGTTCAAATATTTATTAGACACATTTTAAAATCAACCTAAGACTCTTCGTCGGTCCGACCACTCTTTAAAACATTTCTTATAATTTAACTTAACTATAGTTAATGAATGACACTTTTTAAAATTTAAGAATTTATTAGACACCAAAAAAGATCATACCAAAACTTATAATTTAATTTAAATTTTTTTAATAGCATGAGATCTTCGTAAAGTTAATGTTTAATGTTTGATTGGGTAGTTTAGTAGAAAAAGAAAAAAAAAATATCATTAGCCCATTACTTAACTATACCTAATGAAATGACAGAATCCGCGAAAACTATTCAACAAGTTTTAGAAGACATTTTAAGAATTTCATTTTTTTAGTAAAGGAATTTTAAGAGTAGCTAGTCTTTTGGCTTTTAATTTTATCAAATTGATGGCTAAATTAAAAATGAAATTAACACTTTTAATATAATAAACGGAAAATTCGAAATCATAACCTTGATCAAAGACAGATACCAAATATCGTGAGCTAAACTTATGTTGGTTTAGATTTGAAAATTGTTTCCTCAACAAATATTCTCAAAATTCAATTATATAACATTCAAACTCAACCGTAAAAGTATCTAACAATAAGTAGGGTCCAAATCCAAGAACATTCAAAACACAATTAAAAGAATTAGTTATATCTAAAAAAATAAATAATAATAAACAAGAACATAACGAAAGTGGTAAAGACATATAATTCATTCTTTAAGATCAGAAGTTCAGATTTTCGTACTTTCACATTTGTTATTTGTTGTACTAGAAAGTCCAAATTGTCCTTCTAACATTTCAATAGATTATTTGAAGTTATATTTAGTAAATTTGATGTGAAATTCAAAAAAAAATTCATGTTAAATGATTATAAAAAATTAACAGTAAAGGCTAAAATATATTTAATGTAAACTTTAGGGATTTTACTCGAAAGTAAAAAGAATATATATGAAAATTACATGACCACTATCTTGTAACTTCTTTGTAACATACCAAAATGAGTATAGCTCAACCGTAATTGACATATATCTTCAACTGTGAGGTTGTGAGTTCGATCCCCACTCCCATATATTGTAAAAAAAAAAAAAAAACCCTTCTTCGTAACATACCGAAGTTTCATCTTTTTTTTTCCTCTTAATTTGGCCCTCATACAATAAAAAACTTATTTGATTATCCGGTTAAAAAAAAACTTATTTGAAACTAAAATAAAATTAGGAAGTTTCATGACAAAGCACCAAACACATATTTATATGAATAGAAACCCCTTGCATTGACCGTACAACTGTTTTCTTACAAAACCCCCGCGAAACCTGCCCCTTTTCCTCCCCGGTCAGCCGGGCAGCTCCCGCCGTTACGTTTAACGGAATCAAATAGAAACCCCTCCGAGACCTTGACTCCGTTAACTCACAGAGTCAAGCTTCGTTTCTCCTCCTTCCGTCTTCGATCTTGAATCTTCTCTCGCCATCGCCATTGCCAAATTGCAATTGCAGTTTCTCTCTCTTCTGGTTTTTTCTTTTTCTTGTTTTCTCTCTCTAAAAGTCACAGTGGCTGAGGTTCATGAATCGAAGCTCCCTTACTCCCGACCCCACTCCTTCAATTCAATCCAATTTTCCCAGAAACTGGAATTTTCTTCTCTGCCAAACACCCTCACTGCTTCTTCTTCTTCTTCTTCGATTTCCGCCACAATTCCAGACCATCATCATCACCATCACAATTCTTTCAATTCTAGAACTGCTTTTTCCCCCAGATTTCCCTTCAATTTCTCGCAATTTCCCGCCCTGAGGTTCGTGATTCCTCTCCCAGCTCCCTCCATGTTCTCCACTCCATTCGTTCTCGCCTTCTCCCTCCTCCTCTCGCTCCCAATCCTCTTCCTTCTCGCCCCTCGATTCATCCCTTCAAGGCCCCATTCCATCCCAATTCCTCCGCCGGACGAGCACGACGATCTCTCCCTCTTCAACCGCGCCACCGCCGGATCTAGTGGTAACAATCCATCCACGTTCTCCCACCTCTCTTCCACGAACCCTAAATTGAAGATTGCGTTCTTGTTTCTTACCAACTCAGACCTCCATTTTGCTCCGCTTTGGAACCGATTCTTCCCCAATAACTCAGATCTGTACAATATTTATGTTCATGCCGATCCCTCGATTAACATTACGCGCCCCGATGGCCCTTTTCTGGGCCGGTTTATTGTTTCCAAGCGGACCTACCGCGGGTCTCCGACGCTCATCTCCGCCATGCGCCGCCTTATCGCGACGGCGCTTATTGATGATCCGGCCAACGCCTACTTCGCCCTCCTCTCTCAGTATTGTGTCCCTCTTCATTCCTTCTCTTATGTTTATAACTCTCTGTTTTCTTCCACGACGTTTGATTTCACCTCCTCTGAGTCCGAGCTGACTCGGCGAGGCGTGAGGCTTCGATTCAAGAGTTTTATTGAGATTGTCTCCAAAGAACCGCATCTGTGGAAGCGGTACACGGCGAGGGGTCGGTTCACGATGATGCCCGAGGTCCCGTTTGAGAAATTTCGGGTTGGATCTCAGTTCTTCGTGTTGACTAGAAAGCACGCGGTGGTGGTTGTCAATGATCGGTCCTTGTGGAGGAAATTCAAGATTCCTTGCCATAGTGTCGACAATTGTTACCCAGAAGAACACTATTTTCCAACTCTTCTTTCGATGATGGATCCTAATGGCTGCACCCAATACACGCTTACTCGGGTTAATTGGACAGGAACATCTAATGGCCATCCTTATGCGTATCAGAGTGCTGAGATTTCTCCGAAGCTTATTCACCAGCTCCGGAAATCGAATTATTCGGAATCCTACTTGTTTGCCCGGAAATTCACACCGGATTGCTTGAGACCGCTCATGAGTATTGCCAAGTCTGTGATTTTCCGGGACTGAGATCCTTCACTGGTAAGAAGAATGTTAAGAAGTTGTTATTTACTTGATTTTTAGCTCGCCTTCTTGCTTATTCCTTTTATTTTTGAATGTTGGGTGGTGTTTGAAAATGGACCACCATTACCATTTTAGTTTTTGATCTTGCAGTCGAGTCTTAAATTTGGAGTTTTGTATGTTCTTGGGACTTGAAGAACATTAGAAATTCAGCTTTTGCAATCTTGAATTGTGTAATTTATCTGAAAATCATTCATTCTTCCTTTGAAGAGAAAACATAGAAATCAAAATGATTCTTATGTCGTCCGTAGATTATGAACTCTTTCAGCTAACTCTAGGGAACAGAGTAGCAGTAGCTTATGTCCTGGTGTTTGATTTATTACAGGCTAATGACAAAAAAGATGCCACGCCAGTGCTGTAGCTTTGCTTCTTGATAAGGAAGAAGAAAAAGAAAAAGTTTTGTGTGGGAATATGGCTATGAAGAGGCGCCAAAGTGCCCACAGCCTGTAAGCCCACAAGTATCCAGACTGCGGAACTGCCAGTCCAGACAAAGCGTCGGACAAAACCATTTTTTGTTCAAGGAAAAAGAACAGTTCGAGAAAGAGATGCGAGTGAAGCAGAAAGCAAGGTACTCTTGTTGAAAGTTGTATTTTATTTTTAACTTCTTCCACTTTTTGTCCCTTGTATTTTGATAATGTAACTGTAGAAAGCGGAAGAACAGAATGAAAAATGGAATTGTTCTCCTGTCTTTCCTATGGTTTTTTCTTTTGTACATATGTAATATCATGGAAGGAAGCTCTAAGAAATTGAAGAATGGAAAGGAATATTGTTCATTGTCATGCTTTATCCTCTTTCATTTTCTACTTCTTTTCTCGCCAGAAACCGCAAGTAGTTTTCCTTTACACTTCTCAATAAGTCTATAGTTGAGAAGCCTGAGTTTTTATATAATCTATGTTTGGTTATAGAAATTTGAGTTTATGCCACCTGTATTTAGTTTGTAGTTGTATGATTCTTAAATGTTATTATATTGAATAAAAGAAGTTTTATAGACTTGTTCATATAACTGGAGTTCATGTAGTTTATGGGATTAATGAACTCGTAATTTGAGAATAAGCAAACCACATACCAAACATAGGTTCAGAGTCAAAGTGTAATTCTTGACCCGAACACCTCTAATGATATTGGAATTAGTAGGCACAGGCTTTAGAGTCAATTGGGAAGTCACTGGTTTGAGTTTGATGACGGCCTTGGGATAAATCCAGTGTGCTGCTTTGCTTAGCTAATGCTTTCTATCTTCTTTTCCTGTTGTTTGCAACTAAATGTCTT
Source organism: Momordica charantia (assembly GCF_013281855.1). Taxonomy (NCBI): domain Eukaryota; kingdom Viridiplantae; phylum Streptophyta; class Magnoliopsida; order Cucurbitales; family Cucurbitaceae; genus Momordica; species Momordica charantia. The sequence goes on along the minus strand of NW_028275164.1, from coordinate 10,868,678 downwards.
TCTGGATGCTATAGAGAAAGTATTCTCATTCCCAACCATTTTATTTTATATTGAATCTTGATGCTTTGAGGAAGAACGCCTCCTCTGTCGTGGGAATCGTCAGAAATTCCGTGGGTCAGAGTTCTTGCATTGCCTCGATATATAGGGTGAGTTCTTAACAAGAATATAAGCTTCTCGTGGATGGTTTAACTGATATGTTGTTTTTGTTTCTTACTCCTTAATTTTGGTCCTACTGAAATCTAATTTGTGGATTCTAATGAGAGCATCTTCGTTCCTCTTTCCTTTAGATTTATTTTGTTAGTTAGAGAGCATATGTTTCAGATATTGGATTCCACCAAACACATTTTACTTTCTCTGTTTTTAGAGTTCACCGCAAAATAAAGTTGCCTAGTTTCTGAATTGAATATTTAGCTTTCAAATTCTGCTACTGCTACCAAATCATTTGAAGAAATATGTACAATTTTTTTTTTCCTGTTTGTTGAATCTATTGTTTTCATTAGTAGGTATGTTCATGCAAGTTGAACCATCACTGGGTTTTAGTGGGTAAAATTAGTTGAACCAGTTAGTGAGTCTTTAGTTGAACCATAATTACTGCCTCAGTAACTATTTCCCTTGTTTTCTGGTGCTGGAAAACTCTTTTTTTTTTTAGGGCAAATTGAGACTTGAAACTTATGTCATAAGTGTTAACACTCAAACCTCTTACCAATGTGCCAACATGGAGGTGCTGGAAAACTCTGTTATTCAATACCAATGTGCCAACATGGAGGTGCTGGAAAACTCTGTTATTCAATAGTCTGATTAATGGATACTTAAAAGAAGCCCTTATATGGGCTTAGGTCCTAGACTGGCAATCTGCTAAACCAGTTCCCTACCAGGTTAAACAGTAAATTCACAATCAAGTAGTTACATCAAATAGGAAGGATCTCTGTTGGTTTTTCATTTATTTATTTTAATCTCATGAGGGGGGAGATTTGAACCTTTGATCTTTGCCTTTACTAGATTTGAACCTTTGATCTTTGCCTTTACTACATAGCTGTACTCATGTTGGCTGAGACGGGGGAATATTCAACCAATTGAAAGTTGTAAATTTCCTAAGAAAAATTGCATAGGATACAAGTCTTGGAGGAGCGAGAGAAAAATAGAAAACAAGAAAAGGACAATTGAAAGTTGTAAATTTCCTAAGAAAAATTGCATAGGATACAAGTCTTGGAGGAGCGAGAGAAAAATAGAAAACAAGAAAAGGACAAGCTCAACGATTAGCAATACAAATACAATCCGATAACCAAAAACTGCCCGGACGGCAAACAAACTAAGGCCAAGCAAATGAAGCTCCAATCTAATCCCAACTTAGATGTAGAAGGATCCTCAAGCTCTCTCTTGCCAAGGAGCGGCTTGAAGGATACTGCTCTGGAATATGAAAGATAACTAAAACTCATTGATGTGAGAAAGATGTTTCGATTTTCTTTCTATTTTACTGTTACTTGTATTCACCATTTGGGAATGGACCAAAGTCCATTTCTTGAACAGTAGGCAATAGGATCAAATCTGACTGCAGACAACTTTGAAAGGAGATTTCTTTATAGATTTGTTTGGGGCATTCTGTTGAAATAAAACTCAACTAGAGCAAAATTTAAGCACTTTCCATTCACATAGGTCTTCCCAAACAAGTACGACCAATGGGGTTACCCAATGTTCAAGGTTCTTAATTTCTCCCTTAGGATTTTCCAAGAATGACCAAGAAACTGACTTCCCTCACAATGTATTTGATTGGAGAATGAGAATCCCACGCAGACGAACAATTTCTCTGAAAAATATCACAATTTCTCTGAAAAATATCACAAGTTCACAACGAGGGACGACATGACCCCTTTGCATTCATGGTCAAATGCTCTCAAAAGCCATTGGAAGTCGAGAATGGTTAATAGTGCCCTATATTTTTAGTCCAACAATGGCGGGTGGGAAATGGGAATCGATCTAGTGACTTTTTGGAGGGTAATAGGTGCGTTATCGACTCAGCTATGCATGGAGTAATTTTCTAGATATATTAAATTCATATCATGTTTTAAATCTTAAAAATAGAGTCAACATGAGTTTAGCTTAGTGATAATTAGTACCCCTCTCACCAAGCAATCATGAGTTCGAAGATAAGTCTAGTTCTTAAATTTCCAAGATTGTGTCTTATTAGATATTTGAAACTCTTACTAAGTTGCAATTTTGTATCTAATAAGTCGTGGGCTCATTCAACAATTTCTAAAACTCATGAATCTATTAGAACAAAATCTAACGGTTCAATTCTTTGTCTAATAGATCCATGAATTTTTAAAAATATATATATATAACATTGGAATCTATCCAACACAAATTTGAAAATTTAGAAATTTATTAGGAGATATTATACACAAAATTAAAAGTTTATGAACTAGTTTAGAAACTAAACTCATAATTTGTCTAAAAATGAACTCCATTCGGTGTTATTCTCCCACGTGAAGAACAATTAAAATTCAAATGTATATTTACCATTGACGTAGATCACACCCCATTATTTTGTGGCTTGATTTAATGTTCACCCCAAACACAAGCCAAAACAATTCCCACTCTTTAATATATCACTTTATTTATTTATTCAATTCTTTACTTGTCCAACAAATCTACATCAATAATCCCTTTTCTTTTTTCAACAAATCGTTGTCTTGTTCTTCTATGTTTATCTTCAATCTCCCTCCATCCTAAAAAAATCAAATCAATCATCTCTATCTTTTATAATAATATATTATTGTCTTGTTCTATGTTCATCTCCATCTCCCTCCATCCTAACAAATCCTAATTAATAATTTCTATTTTCTAATATATCATTGTCTCCTTCTACGCTTATCTATTAAAAGTCATCCAAGCTAAATCATGTCTCGATATATCTCTTAATATTGAGATTATTCTATCACGATATCTTTTAACTTTCAAATATTTCATTATAGTTTTTTAACTTCACGTAAAAATCATTTAATCCACATCATTAATTATTTAGTAAAATCCTAACATTTGGCATATACTTATATCTACATATATAGTTGAAGGTATTGATTTAAAGTTGAATTAAATTAATATGGTGATGATAATAATGTAGTGGTGATTTGTCAAATAAGCTCAATTATTGCGAGTGATTATTGTTATAATTAATTATTAAAATAATATGTTAAGTTTATATATGGAGAGCATCACGTGGGATGAAGCATGCAGCTGAATTTGTTGACTGAGTAGCGAAGGCAACGTGTGAATGAAATAAAAGGTCCCCCGTCGCCTCTTCTAGAAAGAGATAGGGGGATAGGATTTCTTTTTCCTTTTGTTATTTGGTTTCTGGGTTGAGTAATTCTTTTTTCAAGTGCAACTTCATTTTTGTCTTACTTTTAAAATTTAAGGATCCCTTTTCATTGGAAATTTGGATTGCAAGTTCATTTGTTTCTTGGCGAATTCGCTCGTCCGGAGGATACGTGGACCTCTCTAAAATTTGCCATCAACAACTATCAATGATACAGTAACAAAATGTATTAAAATTTATTATTATTTTAGTTAAAATATTAATACAATATTATATTGTAATTAGCTAAAAAGGAAAGGGTATATTAGTAGTTGTTATATATCTAATTCTTACTCAGGAAAGGTAAACAATATCAAGGAATAACATTTCTATTTCGATTGATTTCATTCTAATTCATTTGTATTTCGATTGATTCTTCTTAAACATAACCACAGAAGAAAAGTGGACGGTGAGAAAGAAGAATCAGAAGAGGAGAGATTTTTTTCCTATTAAGAGGCTTGAGAAAAAAAAATGAATAAAATTAGATTTAGAATTTAGATGTTGTTTTGGTATATTCTTCTACTGATTGGATTTATTTTTTAACTTTCAACCATAATTTTTGTATGAAAATTATTTCTCTGTCATTAACTTTTTTTTCTTAATTATTAGGCTTAATGTAATATTTTTATTATTATACATCTAAATTATTATGTATAACTTAATTAAAATAGTTACCTAAATTTCATAAAACAATATAACTTAAAATCTAAATTTTAGAAATGACAAGAAAAATCACTGAAATCTAGTTCTAAATGTATACAATTAGTGAAAAATGAGGAAATAGAAACTCGACTTACACATCTTCGGACTTAAAAACTCTTCACCCCAAATACATGCTTCAACACTCAAGGCTAAACTGTTGAGTTTGGTGTCCATGTGTTTGTAATTAATGAACAAATTATTTATTTATTTATTCAATAAAGAGTTATTTTTTCTTTGTATTACTCGTATTTCAATAAACTAATATCCAAGGTTATTTAATATAATTGGAACAATATATATTTGATATACGGTATATATATAATATATATTCGATATACAAGTGGATAATGTTCCAGTAATCACCTAAAGAGTTAATGTCTTGGACGAGATGTTTTAGAAATTTATTTTTACAAATATCTTAAGTTTTCAAATTTTACACTATTAGATTTCTGCATTTAAGATTTTTTAATAATACCAATTTTACTCTTATTTATTGCATTTTTATTTATTATTGTTATTTTTTTAATGTAAAGATTTAAATCCCTAATTTGATTTTATAAACCTTTAGTTATTGCGTGACCCAAACCAATTATGGCCATAATTTCTTAATTTACTCATTCATATATTAATTACAAAAATATTATCATGATTTCAAATTCGAAATTAATTAATGTGTAGATTTACCCATTATTTTAAATTGAAAATATACCCACGATTTTCTGCAATTTTCATTTCTTCCCATGATCTTCCTTCCCCATTCTTTGAGTGTGCTGCTCACATGACAGTCACTCATAAATTAATTAGCTAGTTGAAGAATATTACTGCTGCAGTACTCTAATACAATGGTGAAGTTACTATTGCTCACGATTTCGTCACTCGTCTTCAACTCTGTACCTATTGTGGTTGAAAGATTATGGCTGATGCTTTAGTTTTTTGTGAGGAGTATTCTTTCTCATGCTTTCCTTTGGTTGCTAATTGTAGAATATTACTGCTGCTTTAGTTTTTTTGTGAGAAAGATTATGGCTATTGATTTATGTAATTAATTTTTTTTTCTTGTGATAAATGCTTTAACAGAAGATGAATCACGAGAAGTAAGAATTGATTGACGCCAATATTGAAAGGAGAAGAAAATACAGTTTATCTATACATCAAAAGAAATATGGGTATGATTGAATGTCATTGTTTTTAAATTACAGTTTATATATATTGTTGGGTTTTATGCCCTAAACTCGTGGTTTGTAAACATAAAACAAATATTCATTCAATAAAGTTGTTATTGATAGAATTGCATTAACTCAAATCCGATAAACTAACATCCGAGGTTATGTCATGTAACTGGAACAGTATGTAATAGATATACAGTATATATTTAATATACAACGTATATATTTGATATACAGTATATATTCGATATATAAGTGGATAATGTTCCAATAATAACCTAAAGGGTCTATAGTATATAGATAAGGTTGGGTACCTGATCTTGGTAACACTATGGATACAACCCACTTTGTAATAGTCACAAATAACTTGATCTAGGTCGTTCGTGTGGAAACATGCGAGTGGAGGTATCCTATACGATGAGTTTGTATAAGACAGGACCACGAAGTAATTAATCTTTAGCTATAATACTGTTAGCTAATAGATTAATATTTCAATAGGATGACCAGGTAACTCGATCTCAATCTTGAGTGGGTTATGGACTCCTGCCTGTTAGGGCTCGTCCTTTGATTTGTATGGGTGAGAGTGGTTCGAGTCGCCGACTCAATATGCCTACCATTTTGGGACGAGACCGAGTGGGGAGTTGGAAACATAACTACACAAGATAGAATCCACTCATTCCCGACTTCAGGGTAAGTAGATGAGTGCTCTCTTAAGTGCTGACTCCGGGACTTGAGCAAGGGGCCCCACCTTCTCACTAGCCCGAGAGGGACTTCCGGTTATTGGTTGGACCATAACCGGGTTGTTCATTAGAGGATCAGCGGGACTTAAGGTACAAGATGTAACATAGGGGTAAAACGGTAATTTGACCCAACTGTGGTTACGAACACTTGTGAAGGATTAACTTATCGTCAATAGTCAAAATCCATGGACTAAAATATTCTACAGTGAGAAGAATGCAACTGTGGGTAGTGACCGACAGTTAACGAATGTTGATTAATATGGTTAATGAGTTTAATCAATTAATCTTGTGTCATTGAAGCTTCCGATCTTTAGGTCCATTAGGTCACCTTACTAGCTCGTAAAGGATAGTTAAGAACAGTTAGTCTTGAAAGTAATTTGAATGGTTCAAATTAGTTAAAGGAAATTAAGATTAATTGTATGAGATGCAATTAATATAATGTATCTTGATACATTATAATATAAAGTTAATTTTGAATTGGATTCAAAATTATGAGAGAGATGGATATTAGAATTTGATTCTAATATAGTTGATTAATTTAAGTTTAATTTAATTAAATATGATTTAATTAATTAAATTAACGTGATATATTAATTTAGTTAAATTAAATTAGATTTAATTAAATTAATAATTTTTTAATTAATTAAATTAGATTTAATTAATTATTATTTTAATTAAAATTGTTTTAATTAAAATTAAGGGAAAAAAAGAAAAGGAAAATGGGAGGAAACCTTGGTAGAAAGTGGGGAGGTCTTCCCACTTGGTGGGAAAGTGAGTGAGGAAGTGGTGACTTCCCCCTCACTCCTCTTTCCCTATAAAAGGGAGGTTCTCCCAATTCCTTGGCTCTCGGTCTTTGGTTTTTGAGGTTCTGAAACTCCAACGAGAAATTCTCTCTCTCGATCTCTCGGTTTCCCTTTCAATTATAAGACAGTTTCCACAAACCGAGTTCTTAATATCCAGAGGATAGCGAGGAAGACTTTGTGGTAGCGTTGGTGTCTACATTGAAGAGGTGTCTTCAAAGGTATGTATCACTAACTTCCTTCTATTTATGCTTATATGTCTTTTCTTTGTTGTAATTCTAAGACAAGATCGAAGCACACGTGTTTGCGCGCTTCCGCTGCGGAATCTGATCCCTTCAATTGGTATTAGAGCCAGGCTCTGCTTTCGATCTTGTTTTGAATAACAAGAAAAAGAATGGTGAATATTTCTATACATTTGATGTATGTGGTTTGTAGATAGATGTTTTTGGTTTCTAGCATTAGATTTACAGTTTTTTCGTTGATTCGATCAAATAAAAGCCCGTTGTTTTGGGCGTTTAATCTTGTAAATCAAGTCTGTAAATTCGTGTCGTTCGTGGTAAGGAGTTGCTGTAAAAGAGTACCAGAGAAGTGAATGAAAATCGGAGGAACCGGGCGGACAGTGCCTCGACGCTGGGGGCGGCGCTTAGGCGTTGTTGGGCAACGACGCTTAGGCGTCGGATAGTGGTGCCTAGGCACTGCCTTAGGTGCAGAAACCCGAGAGCTCGGGCCTGCAGCAGTGGGGGCAGTGCCTAGGCGCAGGTGCCCGGACCCAGCCCCGAGGGACCGGTATTTATAAAAAAAATTGGTTTTTTTTGTTTTGTTTCATTTCTTATAGGAAGCCAAAAACCGGTCTATTTTGCTATTTAATTATTATGCATTTTGAATGTATACTTAATTAGTTGTATATGTTGCATAAAGTATGTCATATAGTTTAAAATCCTACTATAGGTTAAGTATGTTCATGCATCATATGCATATAATAGTTATAATGTATGATAGCATGATTTATTTTCATGATTAATTAATATAAGTGTTGTATTAATTAGATTAATATAAAGTTGTATTGAGCATGACAGTACTTTAGTAAATATAAATGTTATATTTATGTATGTCATTGAGGTACGATTATAGTTTGACTTTCTTTAAATTTATAAGGTTATAAGTTTGGTGAAAAGAAATTAAAGTCTATAATCAAGAATTGCATGAAAACCCTAAGTCTTTAATAATTAATTTTAAAGGGGTTTGGAATTGATTATATTCTAGGTCGTATACTTTTTATTTTGGTTTTAAATATGTTTAAAACGTCGAAATAAAAGGTTAATATAAAATATTGCTTATAAGGGAACCCTGTCTAAGGAAGGTTCTGTCTAGGTAGAGGTACTTAAGCTGACCGTAAGGGAACACCTCTACTTGGGAACCAATCTGGGGGTTGAATTAGTCAATATTTTATAGCATGCAATAATGTGGTTAGTTCGTTAAAGTGTTTAATGAACTAAAACATTAAGTGTTAAACAAATCTAATATAAAAGTCATATTGCGCAAACTAATAAACTTAGATAATTTCATTTAGCCGGATTTTACCTAAGTAATAAACCCTAGTTGTAAAATACTAAGTGGGAGGACTAGGTGTATAAATAAAATATACCAAGTATATGAGATATATGTGGTATATATATATACATTCTTTCACTCACGTTCTCCATATAAGTTCACACCATGAGTTCCAGCTCAGCCTCATGTTGCCCTGGGCGCGACCTCCCAACGAAAGGTGTTTACATAATTCAATACCAAGGTGAATGAGAAAGTATTTATAGTAAGTGGGAGAAGGACGTGTGACAACACATCCTACGGTCTCTTCTATTGGTTTGCAATGTGAGGTTTCATACACAGCCTGCATGCCATCTTGGAGCGACCACCCCTACGGAGGGTCTGTTGTATAGAATTAAAATCAAGGCAAACTTTGGAAATGGATAAAGTCTCTTAGGTTTTGCATCAATATTTGTCTTTCCCTACGGCAGGCTTATTGGGGAGGACCTCTGGGGTCTGAAAATGGCGGGTCACACTTACGAGAAGTCATTAAGTTTGTTAGTAACTCCTTGATCAAACAAACGGTGACTAACTGTTATAAGAATAAGAGTTATTCTGGTGTAATATTTAGTTGAGAGAGTCTCAATTCAATGAAGGAGTAGATGATTACCCCACGGTAGTTGTTGCTCTAAATCACTAAAGCATCGTTGCAGAAATAATCTTGATTGATAGGGTGCATTATTACTTTTTGCTAAAACTGATTGGGTTTTAATGGGTAGTGCAAATGTCTAATATAGATTTGTTTGTATTTCAGCATGTCTACTTCCGTTATTGCCCTGCTTGCCGTTGAAAAACTTAACGGCGAAAATTACACACAATGGAAAACGAATCTTAACAGTCACAGTGGGAGACCTAAAATTGTTTTTAGACAAGAATACATATATATTATTAGATAATGTGTATGTCGTTCCTAAAATAAAGAGGAACTTAATTTCAATTTCTGTTATATTGTTAGTGTATCTAGTCGTCGTCGATATGACATCATTCCAAGAATATGCACACTATTCGTAATTTTGTAATTTTAATCGAAGTAATGAGCTTTTATATTTTATTATATTCTTCAATTAAGTTATTTAATATTGTCTACGTAAATGTGTGAAGTAGACTTAATATTTAATGTCTATATTATGTTGAGATTAAACTCCACTTAAGTATTTGCAATTTCGAATAAAACATCATCATTTTATCAATCGTTATGAATTCATAATACTTTATAGTTTGATCCAAACAGAAACTGACATTCAAAATATTGATGACATTTATTAACAAATACTAATATATACAACTTTACCAGCATGAAGAAAATATAGTGAATTGACACATCAAGAAAAAACACTCATTATATAGAGCTCAACCACCAAAGGAATCCTCCAAACCTTTCCGAATGTGAAAAAATTTAAATCAATATAATCCTCTGTGTAGTTGGTTATTGCTAATCACATAACATGTCTCAATTCTTAATGCATGGGTATTCAATAATGATAATAACAAATTATGTTGGAAAACCATGCATAACGTTGTAATAACAATCATATCGCAGTCATCATTAAAAATATAAACTTGACCTTACCAAATCACATCATTCAACAACCTGTCAAAGCTGTCTCCATATATCTAGGTTTTTCGCAAATGGCGTAAATAGTAGAACAACTTGGATATTAATTGTCGACGCAATAATAATTACAATCTAAACCGAACCCTAATGATTTCGAATCTCGGATTCGTGGTGTCTTTAAAATAAATTGTGTGGACAAAACGTAGTAGTTATGAATTTAAAATCATACACGACGTCGAATCTCATATTTGGTTAAATTGTTGTAAATGTGAATTATTTTTGTACTACCTAAGTAGGTAAATCCCGTAATTTTTTTAGATCCCGCAATATATACATATACAAGTAGTTTTTTATAATTTCATTAGTATAACGACAGACAAAACATTACTTTGAAAGTACATAAGTCTCCCTATTGCGAATAGGTATTAATCGTCAGAACCTTGCTTCGGTATTTACATAGGACATCGGGTCGACTGTTCCATCGTTATTATATCTTTATCGTCAAATGTTTCGTAACAGAACCAAATAGATTCCAAAGTTTCTTTGTTAAATAAATCTCGTCAACTGTTATATTGGACGTATATGCATAATATATACCTGTTGTTCCATGTTTCTTTTCATATTTTTTCCTTCTCTTTTTTCTTGTTTATATATATATATATATATATATATATATTTCATTTTTTTTCCGTGTAAGCGTGATGAGCATTAGTTCTTCTATAACAATGAATCGTAGTTCTACAGTTAATACAAAAGGTGAAACGACGTAGTGGTTACCTTTTCACGTTAACGAAAAAAATAATATATATATATAACACTACGAGCATGAGAAGAAACGTTATGAAAGATGATAATGGATTACATAATGAGTTTTTAGATACTGTGGGAAGCATGAGACTCCGCCGGCAACGACCTATCTAACTCGACAACCTTTGCCCTTAAACGCCTGTTTTCCACCTCCGTATCAACAACCCTTTCCCTCATATGCTTTTTTTCAACCTCCAGAGCGCGGACTTCAGTTTCGCGGTACGGGTGTACCATTATATCCAACAGTGGAGCCTTTTCCTTAGCTTCATGTACCCTATTTTCCGCTATGTGCAGCTAATCAATGAGGGGCTCTTCATCGACTTTGCTATAGTGTGAATCGCTGAATGAGTTGTACGGACATTTGGTCTCCATGTAGACATTGAACTTCTTGTTTACCTCATCGTCCGAGGAGATGAGGATCATATTGTGGCTGGTGACTTCGTCAGACATCCCACTGTCTGCACGCACGGGGAAAAAGAAAAAATGTAGTACAATTCGCAAACTCAAGTTTCAGAGGATGGTGGAGGGTAGCACATATAGATACAAACTATGAGTGGTTGTTGGTTGGTATACAAATTTTGTTCGACCATGAGTTGTGAGCACTAATGAAATTAGTTGTAGACGAGTATTAATTTGATGCTGACGTGATTTATGTAGTAATTGAAATAAATAAACTCTAAATAAATTGTACAACTGGTAATTGTATATATTGTAAATAGACGGCATGCTAGTACGAGGACATGAGAATGTGAAAATGGAAAAACGGTGGCGACAGCAGTATAGAGCTGCACTTATTGCTGGCAGGAACCACAGGTGTGCTCGTAAGAAAGATGTCGTCCATGAATGCACTTAACGACATCGATATCGATTAACAATCCCATTTAAAGACATCGTTATCGCAACAATCCAATCATCAGTATACCACCTACGACACGACGGGTCGTACGGATGTGTCAGCGCAGATATCCGATAAGCGAATCTCTAACGTCTGGGATCGTTGGTGTCGAAGTTAACACCGATGTAAATCTGTGCTCATTAAGGACGTCGAGATATACTGCGTCACGTGTCAGGTAAAACCATAAAAACAATCAATTCAATTATACGTTCAACCTCTTGTGGGTGTTAATGAGTCTGCGCTAGCGGTGTTTTATTAGCGTTAGTTCAAACTACCCACTACTTAATGCGACATCATCCGGTGCACTAGGCAAATTGTTTTTCTCTTATTTTTACATTTTTTTATTTATTGACCTAAAAACCTGGTGTCTTCGTGTACGCATATATGTGACCTATACAACACTATTTATTTTTATTTATTTTATTTACCCTACTCTGTAATGAATAAAAAACAAAACATAATGAAACAATAGACAGAATGGAGGAGAGTAGCGACAACCGCTTGGACTGAGGTACTTCAACGCCAATAAACGAGGGATGGTTCGAAAGGGCCAACAATGTGATGGAACGAGCCCAACTACTCCTCATGAGGCTTTAGCTCGAAGCCAGTAAAAAAATGCATGAGTACGAGACAATACAAGAGCAAATAGCGTACGCAGAGAATGGGATGAAAAAAGTACTAATGGATGGCGAAACGGGAGAACCGTCTAGCAACTCTAGAGCGACGCCTTTAGGCAACGATCGTGACGGTCGTGGATGTTTTTTCTTTTCTTTTGGCACTCAATATATCTACCTTTAGTTTTTTTTTTTTTGTTCTTATTGTCTGTACTTAGGATGTATGTTTAATGGAACGACCTATTTGCCCTTGTAACAACCAAAATAATAATAATAATAATAATATATAAATATACATATATTTAAATTATTATTATTTTTAGTTGTTTTCTTTTATTTTCTCAAAGATAAACCTTTTTGTTTTAGAAATTACTTTTAAAAGATAATTTGTTCTTAGAATTTAAAAAGTAAAAAGAAAGAGTTTTATTAAATCTTTATCTTTTTATTATCCTTTTTAGATAAGGATTCATTAGGGTTTGTTATAAAAGCCCTTAAACCCTAGGTTTTATTTTCTTAAACTGTTAGATCTAGTTTTCTCTCAAAGAAAAGAAATGAAGAAGAGTTTGATATTTTCTTTCAAAGATCCGTAAGATTTTCTTCTCATTGTTTTAGTTTATTTTTTTCTTGATTTGTAGTTCTTTAATTCAGTTTATTGAGAAAAGTTTTGAGGTCTTTGTTTTTTAGAATAAAAGATTTTAAGGACTTTTTACCCTAGAAATTTTCTAGAATTTTTGGTTTGAATTTTTTGTTTATAAGACTGTTTTTGGGCTATTTTGAGGCTCTTTTTACATAAAAAGTTTATCTATTTGTATCCTATAAATTATAGTTTGTTGTTATGATTTTTACATAAAAATTATATGTTTTTACCAAATTTTAAAGGTTTTCTATAAAGCTTTCAGATCTGATTTTTTCTATAAAAATCAATAAATTGTTAATTGTTTTATGGAAAATTCTTGGAAGTTTTATTTTATAAAACAGAAAATTTTTCAGATTTAAAATCCTCAAATTTTCAATTGTTTAGAAGGTTTTTAAGCTGGTTTTATTGAGAAACTTTTTGTAAATTTAGTTCGTATTGATTTATATCGATTCTTATAATTTTAAAGGTTGTTATGATGGATTTTAGAGGCTTTTTAACCTAGTTTTCAAATCTGATTTTGTAGCCCCAAATCCATACTTTCCTAATTATTTTACATAAAAGAGTGTTTTGAATGGGAAAATTGGGTAGATAAGATTTGAGTTAGTAATTGGTTGAATTTTAAATCCTTGGATAGGATTTAAGAATTGATTTTGGATATTGGTTGTTTCTAGGTCTCTAAGTTGACAACTACCAAGGAAGAAGTTAACTAGATTCGTAGGATTTCTGAAAGAGGTAAGTAATTTGTCATATCCCTTCGAAAAAGTATTGTAAGTAATTTACCATATCCCTTCGAAAAGTGTTGTAAGTAATTTTCCATATCTTTTGGAAAAGTATCGTAAGTGATTTGCCATATATTTTCCAAAACTAAAATGTATTTTGGATTTGATACGATGATTTGAAATTGATATCTTGCATATGAAATTGAAGTTTTATTATGGATTTGAAAACTAATTTGACAATTGATATTATTTTTATTTGCCAAGTATTTGAAGTATTCTTATTTGATTTGATAAAGTTTTGTTTAATTTATTTAAAGATTTGAAATTGATATTTTGTTTATTTGTGAAATATTTGAAATCACGTTTTGGATGATTGATAAAGTTTGTTTTAAATTATTTCAATGTTTCGAACTAATTTAATATTGAACGTAAGTATTTGTTTTGCACTTTATTTGAAAGATATTTTGATTGATTTGATAGGACCATCCGGATATGCCATTATTTTGTTTTGAGGAATGTTTTGCTTATTTAGGGTAGTAGCCTAATTTGGAATTGATGGATTTCTGTTCTGGCTTATTTGTGGGAAGGCACTTTTGTGGTTTGGCATTCCTTGGGATGAAGATTCATGTGTGTGTTATTCACTCACATGACCTCACACTTAAGTAACTCTGTTCTGGTTGATATTATTTCGACAACTCTGTTCTGGTCGATATTATTTCGACAACTCTGTTCTGGTCGATATTAATTCGACAACTTTGATAGAAGCTTCTGATTGATTTGGTGTTACCGACGGGTAACCACATATGTTCTGTAGGCTACCCAAATAATGCAACATTCCACTCTGATTTTGAAAGTATGAATGAATGTAAGATTGTTTTGAATGTTCGAATGATTTAGTTATTTGAAAGTTTGAAAGGTGTACCAAATGTTTTAGAAGGAACTTTGAAAGTTTAGATTGAAAGAAAGTTTGTTTTGAAGGATTTGAAATTTGATCGAATGAAAGTTTGTTTTGAATGAATGGAAGTTTGTTTTGAAAGAATGAAAGTTTGTTTTGATTGACTGGAAATTTTATCTTATTTGAAGACTTTGTTTCCGAAAATCTAGTTTATTTTCAAAGTTTTGAAAATTGTATTAAAGATTTTAAAGGACTTTAAAAGTTTTGATTTTTTCGCCTTTTTGTTTACGAATGTTTTGAAAGGAAAATGAATTTCAATGTTTGTTATGGAGATTGCTTATTGAGTATTTTTGTACTCATTTTTTTTCTGTTTTCTAAATGTTTTCAGATGAAGGTTCAAGTGACTGCTTAGATAGTGATTGAGGAATAGCGTTCTGGCATGAGGAGTTGAAATTTTTAGTATTTTCCATTATTTTTAGCTTATGAGAACTTAATTAGTTCTGGTAGCTATTCTTTGGCTTTATTATAGTGTAGGTTTTTTTTTTTTGTTAAAGTTGGACTTGTCCTTATCTTTTGTCATAGTATCGTATTAAATAAAGAAGTCTTTCCGTTAATTTAGTGATTAGTTGATTACGCTTCCGCATTTTGACAGAATGACCGTATTGGAAAATACGGGTTGTTACAGCCCTAATATTTGGTTTACCAGGTCATTGATAAATTACAGAGTGCATGACTGTTAATATCGACAAAAGAAAAAAAATATTAAAATAAATTCAAAATAAATATAATAAATAACAAAATATATAAAGTAAAAAAACAAAAAACTAGACCCAAACAAGTACAGTAATAATAACAAAATTAATTAAAATTGGGATACATGAGGCATACTTGTTTTTGGAACCTCTTAACTTCTTTTTTTTTCCTTTTTTTTTCTTTCTAGCGTTTTTTAATACGTTTTTTTGTTTTATAATTGAATTTGAATTCACATGAAACCGTTTTCATACCAACGTGGCTCTAGGTATTCGCTGTAAGAAGAAATCAGATATGAAATGGCCACGAAAAAATACTAAAAAATAAAAAATAAAAAATAAAAACCATACCCCGCATGCTGTGCTCAAGAAAAAAAATGTAAATAAACACAACAGACAAAAAAATATATATACATAGAGAACAAGAATTACTAAGAATATTTTTTTTCTGAAATAATTACATATATAATTATTTTTTTCAATGGTTATTATTAATATTGCAGTTCGGGTAATTAATACCCTTTCATTCCTAATACATGCGTTCTGTTACACGCAACCAACGCCCTTTGGTATTCATTGCGTGAATATATTACTACGTTTTTTGTTTTCTTTCTCTATAAATAGACTACTTAACGCAGTTTACTTGTTCATTAACAAGACACTGTGACATCTCCTTTCGTGTGATAGATTTCAAGTTCCTCTGAGGGCAACGCACAATAAGCGGATAGTACTATTGCGAGATTGAATGAAGAGTTCGCAGGAAAGGGGATGGCGAATATTGACGATGTCGCGACGTATCAAACTATACAAGAGCTCAACCATGAGTTTGGATGCATGTACAGTATGGAAGAGGCGAACAGAACTATCTGCACCTTGACGGATGAGCTAGCCGACGCAAAGCAGCGTCTCAAGTTCTACAAGGATTCATCTGAAGAATACCAAAGGCATTCTACTGGTTGTAGGCGATAAGCAGGATCTCATACTGAAGATCCAAACGTTGGAGGATAGTATCGCTGATGCCGAGGAGAAGGAAAACCGCTGCGCTCGTTAGACGACTTCAATCTCATATCATTTCATGCTTTTTTATTCGTAATAGAACATGTTTTTTTTCCTATCAACACAACTCTTTCACCCTTTTATTTTTTGTTATTATTTTTAAAGGCTGTTTTTTTATTATGTATCCGTTTATTTTATAATATATATTTTCCATTGTTGTCAATACATATCTCGACTCTTCTCACTATAAAGTATATTTAATTTAGATTTTAATATTAAAAAAAATTTAACCCTATCGATATAATTGTCTTTATGTCGATCTCGTTGTCAATAGCTTTATCGATAGTATGCAACTAACTTTATCAGTAACTCTTTGTTGTGTGGTGTCGCTGCTGCATGTCGTTACCGACTTCGTAATTGTATATCGACATCGTGTATCGATTCTGTTATCGCTGGTGTTCGTCTCTGTGGTATCTAAAGTCAAAGTAAAAGATTTATTGGCAACGCCTTCATAGTTACCTTTGCCTATAAAAGATACAACTATCATTAAGCGTTATATTTACCGTGATGTAATATAATAATAGGGTAAAAAAAGAAAAGGCCAAAAAAAAAAGGGGGAAAACATATTAAAAATTCGAAGATGGCGGGATCAAGATTTATGGATGAAATTTTGGGGATGAAGGGTGGATGAGTAATTTAACATGCGTACGGTTGTTAGAAAAGATTAGAATAACATGTTTATTGGATTAGTGTCGTATCACATTGACGTCCTAATTTTATATCATTCGTGCGATTACCCATTTGAATTTGGGAAATTGGGATATATGACCCCTCCCATAAATCATTTTGGATTTATGACCCTTTTTAAAAAAAATCTTATGTATGACCCCTCCGTTACCCTTTTCCACTTTTTATCTTTGTAAAATTATCAAACAATCTCTTGCCTTAGACCTTTCAATTTCTTTTTAATTTGAATCAAATAGGGAAAAAAAATCGACATTTTAATTAATGAATCAATTAAGAACAACAATCGAATCCACGAAAAAATCCTCCATAAGTAAACATAAACCACATAAGTCGTCCAATAACTAAATTTGGGTGAAAAAAAATTTGCATGATCTAAGAGTAAATGCATAACATTTGTCAGGATTTAATTAAAAAAAGGTAAATAACGGTCGAGATTTAATTGACAACAAAGAGGACAAGATGGAAGAGAAGGCAAAAAAAAAAAACCTAGAAGGGTGTAGATCCCAATCCGGGATAGCACAAACCCGGGTCGGGATGGCATAATCTCGGACTGGGCTTGTATGAATATTGGCCCGATCTGGGATTGTTCTATCCCGGTCCGTGTTTGTGCTATCCCATACAAGAATCCACACTAGTCCAGTGTTTTTTTTTTTTGCCTTCTCTCCGATCTTAGCTCTCTTGTGCCTGACATTAAATACAATATTGGCTCGAGATTTATGAAATTTTGATTTTTTTATAATTAAATTCGGACAAATGTTATGTAGTTATGTACATTCGATTTTTCATATTAAACAATTCAATATTTAATATTCCATTTTGTAATTTCAATTTTTTTGTAATTGATTTTTTTCATAATTAAATTTTAATTAATTATTTGAGTTAGTTTTTTTTTCATACATAATTGATGTTTCAAGTTAATAAAGATTGAAAATAATTTTTTTTTTTAATAATGAGGTGGTTGATTTTAAAACATAAGAATACTAAAGTAATTTTATATTTAAAAATTGTGAAAGAGGTAAAAAAATGGTGGGATCACAAATGAGCTTTTCCATAATGATCAATAGGAGAGGTAGTATATTCAAATTTCCCCTTTGAATTTCCATCGAAGTTCCGATAATTCTAGGGTTTCCGACGGGGACGAAATTGTGCTATCAGGCTGTGTATTGAGAGATTCGGCGATGGGGAAGAACGACAAGACGGGGCTGGGGCGAGCTCTTGTGAGGCAGCACAACCAGATGATCCAGCAGTCTAAGGAGAAAGGCCGATTCTACAGGTCTCAGCACAAGAAGGTTTTGGAATCCGTCACGGAGGTCAGCGACATCGACGCCGTCATCCAACAAGCCGACGAGGCCGAGCGCCTCTTCTCCATCGATAACCCTGTCCCCAACTTCCCTATCAAGCTGTGAGTTCTTCGAGCTTCCCTTACCATCAGTTTTGATTCACGAGCTGTAAAGATTGATTGTGTTTTAGACATAAGAAGCGGAAATAGGTTTAATGGAATTGGTTTCTGGTTTATTTGCGAGCAGGGATGGAAGTTCGAGCACGAGTGAAATGACGCCTGAGGAAAGGAGAGAGCAGCAGAAGATAGAGGAGGCTTTGCACGCCAGTAGTCTACGAGTTCCACGTAGGTTTGTCTTCTTTTCCTTACCAAATTGTGTAAGTTTTGCATTAAAGTTTTCGTTGAGCAGCGGGTAAATGTCTGTCTTGTTTTAGGCCGCCGTGGAATGCTCGGATGTCTCCGGAGGAGCTTGATGATAATGAGCGACAGTCTTTCTTAACATGGCGTCGTAGCCTTGCAAGGTTTGCTTCGATTTTAATGTCCTTGTTCCTGTTTGATTTGTACAGTCTTACAACTTTAAAAACTTGTATATGTATATTGTTCCTGTGTATTCTTGTTCGTGGTTGGCATTCTTATGCAGTTATGTTTGTTTTAGGCTTGAGGAAAACGAGAATCTTGTTCTTACGCCATTTGAGAAAAACCTAGATATATGGAGACAGCTTTGGCGGGTCGTTGAGCGATGTGATTTGGTAAGGTCAAGTTTATACTTCTGATTATGACTGCGATATGATTGTTATTACAACATTATTCCAATGTTATGCATGGTTCTTCAACATAATTTGTTATTACCATTCTTGTATACCCATGCAGAAAGAATAGAGGCATATTATGTAATTAGCAATAACATATCTTGTTTTCTTTTTCTTTTGAGTTTGGATTATCCTCTTCTTATCAGCCTACAGTATCATGTGCTGTAAGTTTAGGGTAACAAATCTATGTATCGGCGGAAAGTTTATCATCTGAAAGTTTCTTAATTTGAGGAGCTTCCAATAACTACCTTGAGTTTGAGTACAGCAATTTCATTCATTTGAAAATTATTATCACATAATTATGCTTTTGATAATTGGGTTTGAAATTTTAGTATTACATCATTATACACACAATGGAATGCATTTTACTTCTTTTATCAGTTACATGATGAAACTTATTAATTACTATTGTAGTTTCCTGTTCAATTAATGTCTAGTGCATTTTTATCCATGTTTTATAGCATGGAAACTAGGAAGTGAATAAAAGGTATCATATGTTTCTTAAAGTAGAAGGTCCTCAAGTATAATAATAATAATAATCAATGAGTTTCTATGTAACCAGCCAGTTCTTGAATCTTCCGTTTCAGTTATTGTTTTAGTACTTCCTCTGTTGGTTGGCATGTACAATCATGTTAAGTTCATCCTCCATCATGCTATTCTATTGTTTGTGGAAATGCTGATTTTCTTCTTTGTATTCAGCTTGTGATGGTTGTCGATGCTCGAGACCCTCTATTCTACCGCTGCCCTGACCTTGAGGTGAATTCTTGTCTTTATTTTCTTTCCTACTATAACTTTTCTGTTTTTCTATTCTGATTGAGTGTTATGCTTGAGAATATTCTAACTCATATATATGGAGTTGGGTTATTTTGTACTAGAAAAGAAAGAAAGAAGAGTTGCCATCTAGTTAATATATTATTTTTGGTGATCTTTTAATTACTTCACTATGATAATTTTGCGACTTGTATGCACTTGTCTGATTCTTTTGTCTGGTTAAATTTGAGTGTTCGAAATATGAGCGCTCCATTTGATATCATAGCCCTGTGGCCTCGTCAAATAATCCAACACATATTAGACTCTTAAAATGGAGATCTTGTACAAAATAATAATAATAATAATAATAACTTGAATGAGAAACATCCGACTTTTTTGTTATACTTTTTCTCTTTATGATCATATGATAGTTATGGTATATTTGAGTTAAAATACTGTGTTAGACAATAATTGAATCATTTACTTGAGTTTGAATTATCTTCATCCACTTTTTTTTGCTTAGCAACATTTAATTGGCATGTTGTGTTCATGAACTTTGTTCTTTTTACCCAACTCTGATAGCGGTTGAATATTTGAATATTATATATATATATATTTGTTGAACGTAAATGTCTGCATGTTATTATTTGTAACATGTCGCCTTTGTGTCTCCATGTGCAATCTGCTTAGTTTTTCCATTTGGGTTGGTTTTGTTGTCATTGCAGGCATACGCAAGAGAGGTTGATGAGCACAAAAGGACATTGCTTCTCGTGAACAAGGCAGATCTGATACCTTACTCTGTCAGGTAAGTGATTGTCACTGAAAATCTGGAATGTTAGTCTATCTTTCTGTGCAGTTTTTTAATAAACAAAAATTCCATGGCAATACTTATGAACAGGAAGAAATGGTCAGAGTTTTTCGGCCTTCATGAGATATTATATGTGTTTTGGTCCACTAAAGCTGCTTCTGCCACTCTAGAAGGGAAAAAGCTTAGCAGTCGATGGGATACTAATGAACCTGAGAATGGTATGGATGATACTGATACAAAAATATATGGTAGGGATGAGCTTCTGGCTCGTGTACAGTACGAGGCAGAACAGATTGCCGAGAGGAGGATGAAGTCACTCACTAGCACTACAAGGCAGTCGGATAATATTACACTAGGTGGAAATACAAACGAAAGAGCGTCGTCAAGTAGCGTCATGGTGGGATTTGTTGGGTATCCAAATGTGGGGAAAAGCTCAACAATTAATGCTTTAGTAGGCCAAAAACGAGCAGGAGTCACCTCTACTCCCGGGAAGACGAAGCACTTCCAAACATTGATTATTTCAGACAAGCTTACGCTATGTGACTGCCCTGGTTTAGTGTTTCCTTCATTTTCGAGCTCAAGATATGAAATGATTGCTTATGGAGTATTGCCTATTGATCGAATGACAGAGCATAGAGAGCCTATTCAGGTTGTTGCGAATCGAGTTCCCAGGCACGTGATTGAGGATGTGTACAAGATCAGTCTGCCGAAACCAAAACCTTACGAGCCACAGTCTCGGCCACCCCTAGCATCAGAACTTCTGAAAGCGTATTGCGACTCCCGTGGTTATGTTGCTTCTAGTGGGCTGCCTGATGAAACTAGAGCTTCCCGCCAAATTTTGAAGGATTATGTCGATGGGAAGATTCCACATTATGAATTGCCTCCAGGAATGTCAAATGAGGATGATAATCAGGAAGAAGATGCTTCAACTCCCAGGCTATCTGAAACACACGATTCAGACTCAGACGAAGTCGAGGACTCCTCAAATGTGGATAGTGAAAATTCCCCTGGTTTCGAACATGTGACGGGCTATCTTGATTCATTTGACATAGCAAATGGACTAAAGACAAACGTCATTGCTGAGAAGAAGCCGAAGACATCTCATAAACACCACAAGAAGCCGCAGAGAAGAAAGAATCGGTCATGGCGGGTCGGGAACGACGATGGCGATGGTATGCCTGGAATGAGAGTGTTCCAGAAGCCAATAAACTCAGTCCCCCTGAACGTGGTTCCATGAGGTTAGTTGATGCATCTCTATGAGCTTTTCAAGGCCTAGGTCTGCATCTTGGTAAATTTAGAAGCATCCGAGGGAAAACAAATTAACGAAAATGGAAATGGTAAAACAAGGATGTATAATTTTTTTTTAAGTTATTTGATGGGCAGTGAAGTTTCTTCTTTGAATTTGTACCCAATTTTTTTATGGTTTTCTGTGGCCTCTAGTAACCATCTTCTCTCTTTCCCTTTTTCTTTTTGTTTTTCGAAAGGGATGATAGAGCATTCTTACTTATTTTTTGAATGGTATTTTAAGATTATTGGATGTTTTTCGAAAATTGTTGTTTAGATTACTCTTTTTAAATATAATATATTTTTGGTTATAAAGGTTTGTTCATGAGATTTTAAAATGGACACACCCTAAACCCATATATATATATATATATATATATATATATATATATATATAGTTATATGGTAACTCCAAAATGTACCATTTTGACAATTATTGTACGCAACTTTTAATCTCTATTCCAAACAGTTTGAGAAAGTCATCAATCAATTGAGCCATCTCCATTTTTTGGCACATTATCCAAATAAACAGAAGTTTCAAATGTACAATAATACTTACTAGTATTTTCCACATTTAGTTTAAACATTTTTTATATTTCCTTCAGAGATATATAGTAGACTAAAGATTATATTATATATTTATATGGTAGGTTTCAATGTGAGGTATGAGAATTTGAACCTTCAACTTCAAGAGAAGTAGGTGTCATTTACAGTTGAGTTATGTACATATTAGCATATTGTAGTTCCCGGTAAGCTATCTTAGAGTTGTGGAGAGAGGTCGTAGGATTGGTTTACCACTTTATTTAGGCTTCCATCTGATTTGTTTGTTTTGCTTAAGACACTTTAAGAAGTTGAACTGCAATGAATATTATACCCATCAGAGGGAGGTCTCTTCTATTGTCCTATCAGTGGGTGTGTATTGTTTAAAAAAATTGTAATCTTGAGTAATTAATTTAATTTTTTTTATATGATGACATTTTTCATTAAACACTATACATTATATTTTATTGAGTTATTTGAGTTCTATGTTTTTTTTTTTTTTGTGAAAAAAGAAAATATTTGTGTTTTAAGTTGAAGATGAAGTGAGATTTGACATAAAAATAATAGAGTTACATCTCGAATTGAGACTACAACGTTATTCAATAGAGGTGTTATATGCTATCTCACGTGTTTCAGTTAGATCATTATTCAATAGAGGTATTGTACACCATAAAGTTTGAGTTCCGCATTCGAAGCAACTCACTCATCTGCTTTAATATATAGAGCAAAGCCATAAATAAAGAATAGTTTACATTAGTGAAGTTCCGAATTTTCTACAACAATAATTTTATAGGTGTGACACACTGCACCCATGGGTCAAATACTGGGAAATAAGGCTAGGGTCTAACATGGTATGTTGAAATGATTTGGTATGGGCCTAAGTGTCACGCCATAATAATGTTTTGATAGATGGATGTTCAAAGTCACAATTGGATTTATGGACCAACGAGCCAACTCCTAATAAATGTGTTTAGGTGAGTAGTGAGGCAAATTTACATTCATAGGCCAATATGGGCAAGGTGGCATCTTAAAGTATCAATGACACCCAATAGGACCCGTCGCCAATAGGCATTATAAACTAGTTTTGACTAACTAAAGGGTATAATCTAAAATGAAAATGATGGAAATCGATACAGCAATGCATTCAAAAGACTTTGTGACCTAGTGTGAAGACAATGTTGAGCCTATGATTAGAGACAAGTTGGTTAGTGCTTAATCACAAACACCTGTTTGGACTATGCCAACGATCAGCAAGAAGAAACTCGTGCACAAGCGTTTTGCGCCAAAAAAAAAAAAAAAAAAAGCGGCAAAGAGAAGTTTGATTGAGGAGGCCATGGTCCAAAGAAGAATCATGAGACTACGGATACTCCCACAAAAGGCAACTTTCATCAGTATTATCTACTACCAAATTTTACAAACAGAGATTCGTTGACGTGAATGCATGCTTTCTTAGGACTAATTCATAGGCACTCTCGTTTAGTTTCGAGAGCCTCACCCTCCCCATCCCTTACTCATCTTTTAACTCCAAAAATTGAGAGATTAACATGCAGTGTGCTACACCAATTGAGCGGGATGAGCTGCCTTATTTTTCAATTCGTACTACTCGAAAAATTTTGGTAGATGAACCTGCTTGAGCTAGTGGATCCTCAGAATGCCCTTCGTGCTTAACGTTTTAGGTTAGCTTATGGCAGCGAAATTCAATCTTCGAGACCCCATAACATAAGAAAGTTGCACACTTTGAAAACCGTTTTAGAATGACAATTGAAATTTGAAAACTCAAAAAAATGTAATTCAATACTACAAAGACATTTTTTTTTTCATAAAATATTAAAAATACTTTTACAAAGTAAAAAAAAAAAAGTAATCGAACTCCTCAACTCATCTGGCTATGTGCTGGTAACCCCACACCACACAGCCCAGCATCGTAGTAGCAAAGCAACCCTGAATCAAAATTTTAGAACAAAATTCAAGTGATACCAAAATCTGAGGGGAAAAAAACCCATGAACAAAAACACAGAGATTCGTATACGATCATCGATTTTAGAAATGGCGGGAAAAGAAAAGAGGTTCTTTCATCTTTACACGAATTATAATGTACAAAACAAACAAGCAAAAATTACAGAAAGCAACCAACTTCTATGATACATCACAGGACACCCACAAAGCTTCTAAGAAATTACATCTCACCATGAAGGAAAGTTTCATTTCCCATAAAAGGAGAAAAAAGAAATAATTGGCCATAACAAGGATTCTAAAGAATATATAGGGAAGTAAAAGAACTGGGCGGGACGGGACGGGACACCGCAGACTTCCACCTGCTTGTGGCTCATTATACAAGGGACGGTCAAAACTCACCATCAACTTGTATCACAAGAGAAGAGAGACTAAATCTAACTCACCGCTAGTGACTTGGTTCTCGAGAACATCTTTGTAAAGGCCTATCATTTGTGTTGAAAAATCAGAACTTCATCTGCTATTTTGTGTTAAAAATCCAATTGCATATTTCTGTATGAGGCATAGTGCTATATACAGAGAGCATCAGAAGGACCAGGCTGCAGACGACCCGTAATTCAACAGAGAAAGAAAGATCATCAACTACATCCAAGCAAGAGAACCTCGATCGTTAGCAACTTGTGGCCGACCTCTTGTGGGTGTCGGTGGTCGATTAGCATTCAGCTCCTGTTCTCAAGAAAAAACCAATAGAATTAACACACAGTAACTGGCATTATAGTAAGAATAAGAGCGATGTAGAAAAGTAAATCACCTGCATCCATGTATCCTCCATATGGCGTTCTGGAGACGTATCTGGCGACGATATTGCGGGTGGTATGGGATGAATGAGTTTTGGAACAACCACAAGATCTCTACCCAAAACTAGGATCGCTCCAGCATTATTTGCAGTTCCTGGACAGAAGACGTATCTTAAGGATATAACAAGTTGTGTAAAGCAAGCATAATTGAGGCAAGAGCACACATACCACAATAATTGGTAGCCGAGAAAAGTGTAATTAGATGTCCCTGAGCAAAACGTTCAAAACCATCCATTACACATTCATGTGCACGTACTATCAACTGAAGATCGTTATTGTTGCAGAATTCCATTACACGATCGGGCTGCAGTGACAAACAAGATACCCATAAAATAATTAACTTCAATAAAACATCCAAAAATTCTATTAATGGGGCATGGCGAGCACTGAACTTTGACTTCCAAACTGAACACATTTACACATCAAAGTTTGAGAAATAAAATGAGCCTCAGTAAAATGGTGCATAAATATCATGGCTTTGCGTTCAGTGATGTTAGGAAAAAGAACACGGCTCTCTGCAGATTCCATCCTAATTTATCAAATCGAGAAACCAAACTTTCATTTTGCTTTCATTTTGAAGAGAAAAAATTGAAAGAATACAAAAGGGGAGCAAGAACCAACAAAAAACATGCCAACAACAAACAGCAGCCCAAAAGGAACTAGACAAGAGCTAACCTAACGACACAAAAAAGGGCTTAAAAAAAAAAGAATAGAACCTAACAAATAATTCAGCAAATCATTTACCCTACCCAATACCACCCATACCATGGAATAGCTATCACTCGTTTTTCCTAACTTAGCCAATCACCACCACTACCCAATACCCATACCATGGAATAACTATCACTAGTTAGGCATACCATGGAATAACTATCACTAGTTTTTCCTAACTTAGCCAATCACCGCTTAATGTCAAGAAGATGCCCTTAACTAACTAGTGAACAAGTTCCACGCCTTATTCCTACTTAGCCAACCTCTAAACTTCTATATAACCAAGATAAACTTAACCTACTAACAAACTTACTAGCTCTCTGTAGTTAAATATTTATATCTTACAAGGACATATTTCAAGTTGCTAAATTATGCGCCCCAATCCTTATGAGTGCAACAATCGCCATGATCACTCTAACCAAAAACAGGGTTGGGCAATCAAATATTTTCATATGAGAAGGTTTCAACTTCAAATAAAGTTTTGACTAATGTTTCCCAAAACTCTCTACTAACCCACTTTTTCTTGAAACTATGAACAAACATCACTCAGCATTCCTCCTAAACCTAAAAGAGAACACTGCTTAGAGCTTCCACTGTTCAAACCCCAATCACTAAAAGCAGGGGCAAAGTTGTTAAGTGGTGATTGGTTATTCTGAGGTACAGATTTGCCTAAGGCATCTAAAACTTGGAACTTATGAGTATTTATATGCTTCAGGTTTTGTCTCGATTACTCGGTCCAAGAATGTTCGACTTTATTTTACTAAAAATAACTGGGAGGTAAACTAATAGAACTCTTGTTTAGCTATTTCTTTTGCTTTATTTTCTAGTCTATTCTTGCTGTTAGCAGCCTTTCCACTGTGCCTTTATCATACCTAATGAAAATCCCGTCTTTTATCATTTAAAAGAAGAATAATAAAAAGACTTCCTAAGTGAGTTTGGAAGGTTAGGTAAAGAGTAATAAACAGTCTATTGATGAAAGATGTATTTTGTTATTATATTTCGCTCTGCCATTTGCAGCCTCCAACTGTCCTCTCGACTCAGTCTTTCTTTTTCCTTCCCAGTGATTCTTGGTTCCTGCTCAGCTTCACAATCAGTAGTTATTCCACTTAATAGATTATTCTGTTTTGCGATGGAGCTCACGTCATGTATTCCAGGAGCGTGTCAAATTGAAAAAAAATATTACAGGTGTCTTTTTAATCTTCTTAGTGGAGTAAATATCTCACATATGGGTAGGAAGTCTATTCACCCTCTCTATGTGTCCCTCAAGGCTAAAAACTTGATTTATAAATGTGCCAAGGAGGTTCTTCCAAATCAAAAGAGTTCCTGATTCTTTCAGAAGTTGAGATGCTCAGGCTCTATCCTCTTGTAAGAATAATTGAGCAACAAAAGAGGTCTCTCTTCCTCAATTAAGAGTTAAAGATAAAGAAGGTACGGAGCTCATTTCTTTCTTCCATAGATCATTCTGAAGGGTGTAAAAATTATGAATATACTTGAAAAGCTCCCTGCAGCAAAATCAATGCACGAGCAAACCCAGTAATAGCAATGATGAGGGGTGTTAAATGGAGGACTCGATCACTTGCAATCTTGAACAACCAAAACCACCCCTTCATAAGAAACTGCTTGATAAGAAAACTGGACTCTTTCACTGGGAGACTGCAGTTGTTGTTCGAAGGAAGCATTTCCAGAGAATTGGTATAGAATTCTGCTAGAGGTTCAAGAATAAAAGGGTCCTTATTGCTCATCAATCCCTCGTTGCAAAAAAGGCACTAAAGGGGTGAAGCCCTCAGTGTTTGAGAACTCTTTGATCGAACCATTGTCCTTGCGTCTACCTGAATTGCTTCTTAGTGTTTGAGAACAAACACCCAAGTATAAAATTTTGGCTCTATTATGGACTTGATGAACAATAGAGCGTTTGAATAGAGAGCATCTTGGACTGAGTCTCTACCCTATTTGGGCTACAACTTAAAAGCTATTTAGAAAAATAAAGTTACGTGTTCACTTGAAATTCATCATGCTATAGCATGAATTTATAGGGGAAAAAAAAAGAGAGAGAGAAGGAAACATAACTACTCACCCCAAACGTAACTAAACCAGGACCTCTAGCATTTGGCCGCAATCCTTCAACGCTGTCATTTTCTGTGGGGTCAGACCTAAAGAAAATAAATATAAAATCATAAAAATCCTAGTAATGTACATGGCTATCACGAAAAAGTAAAAGAGACCATCAAGGACGTGCACCGACCACAACAAATCCATTAACACTATTGAGCCTGCTTCCATGGTAATTGGACGTTGAAGACTCTCAATTTGCTCCACATGGTTAATCGACCGACCAATGCCACCATGCATGCAAATAATTTTTTTTTCAATCAAGGCTGCCAAAGGGAGCCAATTAAACAAACGATTTATCCGATGCCATATCCAAATTCCATCTCGTTCACCCTGGTCAATGAGTTGTAAAGTTAAGTTGTAATGAACTAACACACAAGATACAGCCATGAAATACAATTATCTTATACCATTCGCTCGATGCACTCAATCCGAAAGCCAAAAAGGGCATTAATATCTGCTGCTTCATGGTTCCCACGTATCAAGTGCACATTATTTGGATACTCAACCTGCAAAATTTAAAAGGACAAATACATTGTCCCGTTAAAAAATTAAAGTAACGAGACAATTAAATTATGACAAATACAAATATACTATGCCAAAAAGCACCTTTAAAGCAAGCAGAAGAGAGATGGTTTCTAGGCTGTGTTGGCCTCGATCAACATAATCTCCCAAGAATAGGTAATCAATGTATCTGATAAAAGGTGATACAAAATTAGCATATATGATCAAGTACAATAAATAAAAAGAATGATTAACGCACTGAATACAAAGTATTGCTACTGGAAATAGTTAACCATCCCACAGGCTATCCTAATAGTTGTTAAACCACCAAAATCAGAGAATCTCAAACTCGAGAATGAAAAATTGTATAAACAAGCAATTAAAGCAAAGAGCCCTTCATGCACTATTCTTACCAAATGTTGTTTACCTAGCCACCCATCACTTGTTGGCCGGGCCACTTAATAAGACCTTGTTTCATTCTTTACTTGGTATTTTCTCTTTTTTATTTTCTTTAGTATCTTGCAATCATTACCAGTTTTTTTTTTTCCTTCAAAATCTTTCCATCTGAGATTGGTTACTTTTTTTTAAGAGAATTTTTCATTGATAAAGAAAGCCAAAAACTACAAATGGTTTCACAGTTTGGTCCCATCACTCAATCCTTTTAGAGATTTGTAACTGTCAGTCTTGTTTCCTTTTCTGAATCAGTAGACAATCCTATATTGGGGTAGTCGAGTTACCAATTTTTGCAACATACACGGAATATATTTTTCACACCATGGTATCATAGCCATGATCACACCCAAGAGAATCTATTTTTCTGGCTTGGTTAGATCAGATAGTGTCGCCCCATTGAAATTAGATAGAGTTAGTTTCTGAAGCACCGAAACATTCTAAGTTGCTGAAGTAATCAACCCTGAATTCAACCAAATTGCCGGAGTAATTGACTGGATTGCTAAATTGAGTTGATCTATCAAGTTACTCTCAACCAAATTGTTCAAACAGGTCACTTGAAAGAGAGTCGTGCAATTGATTGCATGACCACAATCGTAGATATTTCAAATCGGGTCACTCACACAAGTCAATCAGATGACTCAGAAAATGCACAACCAGGACCACTGAAAGTGTGAATCTATTTTGATTTTCTTATTAAACTAAAATGGGTGTTGATAGAGACTTATTCATGGGAAAAATGAATAACCAAATAACCAGGAACCAAAGCGGCAGCTGCGAACCCAAGGTCCAACAACTATAAATGTTGGCCATCTGGTTATTTAAATTCTGATATCTCTATTCTACCCATTACCTCGCGTAGACTTGATAAGAATTAGCTCTCTTTGAGCACAATCAGTACGATTTTAATGTGGAAAAGGGAAGGCAGAATACCCATTGGGCAGAACTCCAACTCCTACAACAACTTATCAGAATTGTATATGGAAGAAAAATAACAATATGGTCGTGTGTCGTGTCATGGCTCATTAATTCAATTACCACCAAAAACGAGCGAGAGTTATCTTTTATAATTGTAGAAAATCAAGCAGCTAAACCAGTTCAGCTGGAAATTAGGAAATTTTCTAAGATTTTCTATAAACTAATTGCTTCTTTTAGTTCACATGGTTATATAAATATGGGTCTTACTTACCACTTAAGAGATAAGAAAAATCTTTCTCCTATACAAAGCTTCAATACTCAATGGCTGAAGGAATATTGGAATTTTCTCATGAGACATTTCTGATCCTAGAAACACTTCAAAATCATTTCATATCAAAGGGGCACTCTATGAATTAACACGAGTTCCATGTCACCGAATACTTGCCATTAGCAACACTTAGTTTTATATGAGAATCGCAACTAGGGCTGCACTTCTAATGCCACTAAATACAAGAAAATTGTGGAAAGGACAAGACTGTTCAAATTTCTATTGAGCCTCAATATAGAGTTAGACCTAACATAAGGTATGTGTTTCAGCCATTAAGCCTCTACCCACCAGCATAAAGGAAACATTTTATGAAGTTCATGTAGAATAAAGTAGAAAAGGACTAAGCCTATAAACAAATATTCCAAGTCAAACAGAGAAATCTGCCCTGGTAACCTAAATTCAACACTATGAAAATGTTCGACTCAAATCAAATTTCCTGCTCTGACTATTACAAAATCCCTTTTATTTGTAACTTTTCAGTCATAATTGAATAACCTTACCAACTGGAGCACCGCAGCACAAACACAACCTGGACACAGACAAGCAACCTTCTCATGCAACACAAGGCCATTCTGCCCTAACTCAATATCACTAAGCCTTTCTTTCTTCTAACATAAACCAGGGGTTATTAGTATCATGTGTGTCAAAAAAAAAATTTTTTTTTGGCCTCGGAAGGTGTTTGTGATCCCAAGGATTTCTTTTTTATTTAACAGAGATCCCAAGGAAGTAATAGTACTAGAAAAGTAAATATAAACCAAAAACTTACGCAATGTCTCCTGCTGTAGAAGGTGCACCATACTCATCAAAAAGGCGCATGAGATCCCCAAACTGACCATGTAGATCACCAAATATCTTGATGGGGGCCTTGAGCTCTAGAACACTTGGTTCAGATGAAAATATCTTTTCAGCACTCTCACAAAGGTCGGCTATTTCATTAGAATCTAAAAAGAATTGTCGGCGAACCGGAGGCTTCCATCCACGAGGTTTTAAGAGATGGGCTATGACCTAATAAAATTGTAGGGAAAAGGAGAAAATAACTCCATAAGAAAAACAAAAATGGAAAAAACATTATATGCAAACAAAATAACATTTTTATAAGGAAAAAAAGAAAGAGAAAAAAAAAAGGAAAAAAGGAAACATTGAAACCAGCCATATTTTGAATGTTGAATGCTATCCCACTGTAGTAACTAAAAACAACCGTCGGGCTTCCATATCACGTTTAATGTTCAAAAAGGAGAAACTCTATAAAAACATTATTGCTCACCATCCTCAGTACAAAAATAAAAGGAAAATATCCCAGAAGATTAAGGAAGAACTTCTTTGAATCAGACATAATACTAAGAGTAGAAAAGAAATCAGAAATTGACTTTAAAGATGGTAACGACTACAGAAGTCAAGCATCCTAGTAAGAATTAGAAATCACAATCTACAGGAAAGCACAAATTATGAAGTGCGCACAATTCCTATATCAACATTGAGAAGTATGAACAGTAAAGTGATTGAAGCAGAAAAGGGAAAAAACTCAAGATCGTTTAAAACAAACACTTGCTCTTCCAACGATGTAACAATGTAAGAACAGATACATCAATCCAATTGGATGACTATTAAACTTTATCACTCATGATTTTAGATCCATTTTTTTTTACAAGATACGAACTCATTGAAACATTCAACCTCTTGACGAGCATAAACTCTTTTTTCTCTTTCTTCTTTTTACGGAAAACCAGTTCCCGTTGAGCAAGATGAAAGAATATTCTGGATGAGCATAATACTATCATTCTTTTCTCTATACTCAGTGCAGAGAATATTCTGGATTTAATGTCAGTCAAAACATTGGGCGCAACAAATCTGGTCAGATTTGCAATTCCCCATGCTTAACTAATTACATAGTTTTAAGATATTTAATAGTTTAATAGTTACAAGAATCTCTACACTAGCAAAGGTGATCAGAGGTTTCTGCCAAGTAATATCCAATGTGACCCCATCCCAAGAGACCTTCGCCATTCCCTTGAAGAACCTTTCTTTGAGGAGGAAATTCATAGAGCTGTTTTAAATCTAGTGCCAGACAGCCTTACTGTTGAATTTTTCAAAAAATCATGGAACATCATCGAACCGGATGTCATAGTAATGTTCCAAGATTTTTTTAAAATGGAATCATAAATACTAGCCTCAATGAGATAGAGATGTCGAGATGGTTCACGACTTTAGACCTATTAGCCTCATACCTTGTGCATACAAAATCCTAGCTAGAGTCCTCTCAGAAAAGCTGAAATCTGTCCTACAGCACACTATCACAGAAAATCAGTTTGCTATTGTGGAGGGTCGACAAATTCTCGATGCTAGCTTGATGCAAATGAGGTCATTGATGATTAGAAAGCTAAAAAAAAGCCAAGGAACTCGTCCTCAAGTTGGATCTTGAAAAAGCATTTGGTAAAGTCGATTGTGACAGAAGGTTTTGGAGAAAAGTGGAGGAAGTAGATTTTTGCATGTGTATCAACCACAAACTTCTCTACATCATTAATGGGAAGCCTAGAGGAAAAAAAAATCACCGTTTCCCCATGGCCTTAGACAAGGGAACCCCCTATCCCCATTTCTCTTTATATTGGTGATAGATTGTCTCGGTCGGCTTCTCAATCATGGTTCCTATATGGGGCTTTTATCAGGCTATCGGTCCAAAGACGACTCCCTACATAACAACCTTCTCCAATTTGCAGATGACACAAAGATTTTCTCTACCAATGATCCAAATCATATCCAAAACCTTGCCAAATCTATAAAGATTTTTTAGGAAGCCTCGAGCCTTAACATAAACTACAACAAATTAGAGTTCTTGGGTATAAATATTAAGGAGACCTCCCTTACTGATGCTGCTGCCATTTTTTCTTGCCCCATAGGTACATGGCCCTCTGCTTATCTTGGACTTCCCTTGAATGGCCGACAAAAATCTTTGTCTTTTTGGCATCCTATTATTGAGAAAGTGGAGAAAGAATTATTCAAATGGACTAATCACCACATATCAAAGGGAGGTAGGTTTCATTGATACAAGCTGTTCTCTCTAATATACCTACATACCACCTCTCTCTTTGAAATTCCAAAAGGAGCAGCCAACTATCTTGAAAGAATTTTCAGAAATTTCCTTTGGGAAGGTCCTAAAATGGCCGGCAAAATACACCTTGTAAGTTGTAAATTAGAGGAAAGTTCAGCCCCCTTTGGACAAAGGAGGCTTGGAAATAGGCAACGTCATGAAACGAAATCAAGCTCTGCTCTCAAAATGGTCCTAGAGGTATTTGACAGAGAAACTCACACTTCGGAAAAGAATGATCTGGGAAAAATATGGGAAATCTGCTCATGACCCTTGACCTATCCAACCTGCTCAAAGTTTTAAAGGTCTCTGGACTAGTATTTCTAAGCTTGACAGCAAGATAAGAGACATAGTTCAATGTAAAATTGGCAGTGGCACCATGGATAGCTTTTGGCATGACAAATGGGCAACTAACTCTACCTTGGCTGAGGATTTCCCCCATCTCTTCTCAATCTCTACAAGAAATGGTGTTTGGGTCAGCCATTTTAGGAATCAAAATACAGCCTCTTGGGATTATTTCTTTTGAAGACCGCACAGGAGGAACTATCAAAATAGTTGAATCCTGAACAAAGACTCTCGGGTATAAACCTCACTCACATGGATGACAAATGGATTTGGCCCAATGACCCCTACAAAAGTTTCTCTGTTAAGTCTCTTTTCACTGATCTTGCAGCCATAGAGAGCACCCATTCTACTTTGTCCTATGAAGTAATATGGGCAGAAAAGTACCCTAAGAAAGTCCTCTACAAGCCAACATAAACAGTCTCTTACAAGCAGCTTTGGGGGGGTCACCCTTTCAAAAGGAACAGGAAGGCTATGTGGTCTCTCTTCATTAGAGCCTTCATTTCGTGCTTATGGGGAGAACAGAACAATAGAATCTTCCACAACAAATTGCAGCCTTCCAACATTCTTTGTAATGGTGTTTTGGTTTTGGCATTAAGCTGGTGTAAATGCTATTTTTTATCCTTCTCAAGCTATAGCTTAAATGACCTTTTAGTGAATTGGAGGGCTTTAATGTAACCCTCCCCTTTTGTATATTTCATCTCATCAATGAAATATTTATTTCTCATTAGAAAAAATATATATTTAATAGTTAGTACCTTTTTTGGAACACTGTTAATGGACATCTGTCGATCTAGGAGCTTCCTTGCTGCAGTTGCACTCTCTGGGGTACCATAGCTCACACGGCGACCCTCATTTTCAAACTGATCAATTGAAAGTTGCCTAACCATACCGCCTAAAGCCCCACTAGTTTCAGCAGCAACAACCACCTGAAACAAATGGGACAAAACATCAACTATGAAATTTGATCTAGTTGAGGTTTAGTTACATGGAACTTGAGATCACATTCAACATGATAACAAAAATCAGAGACTGACGGCTCTATGATGCAATCGAACACCAGATGGAACAATATTATTCAATGCATCTGAGTCAGGCTTTATCAAGCTAGATATTTGTGTCCCACTTGGAGTAGCCTCTGCTCCACGATCTCTTTCCGGCAGTTCAACTTCCCCATTGTCTTGTTCTTGTCGAGCCTTGGCAGCAGCCAATGTTGCACTTATAGCCTCAGCCTCTGCAGCTGAAGCTTCAACCAAATACTCTACACCTTTGTTCGTTCTCCTGAAAAGCAACCAGATGCACTGGTCAAGCACATGGAAAGCAACAACTAAGTGTTAGAACAAAAATCAGATGAAGAAAATGTTTGCTTTACCGAGGGACCTGAAGCATAGCATTTTCAGTGCTTATATCAGTATACATGTCACCATTTATAGGAGGAGCCACAGGGTTTCCCAGTACTACAGCACCATCAGGAGCTACAACATGAATGGCCTGTCTACTCCTTTCTTCGCTAAAACCATACTTTCCTGCCAGTCGCCCAGACGGAATGCCAGATGCAGCAGCTGCAGCTGCAGCATGTGAAGCAGCACTTGTTGTTTCAGCCGCTGCTAGATCTTCAGCAACAAGAAGGTCATCAAGCAACACCCCTACATAACGAATATAATATGTTATCATACTACAACCTCGTGAAACAAGAGAAAAGGTGCATAGAAAAATCACATAATCAAAAGTTTGACATCAGAAACTAATAGAGCTTCCACAATGAAATTTTACTAACCAACAATAAAAATTAAAAATGGACATCCCAAAGCCAGAATATGTGAATGCTTCCATCACTTACCACCCCGCAAACCACCATAAATAAAGATTAAGTCACCCACAGCAGCAGCTGCATGCCTACAACGCCTTGTTAGCTCAACTGCAGCATCCCCACCAGCAGCATCGGCACTGTATTTACCTGTCCTAGGACTCGTTACAACTGATTTTGTATCACACCAGATTCCTGCTGCGGTATCCAACACTACAAACAGTAGAAATACCGAAAATAAATAAATAAATAAATTGTTTAGCTTGAGAAAATCCAAGATAAATTAGATGTAACAATTTCAAACACAAAAGCCAAAAAGTAGAACTAGAGCAGTAGTATTTCCAATGAGATTAAAACCATGCAGTATAATTTATTATCTAGCTACCCTCAAGAATTTCACATGAACAATATAAGTCACATTGACGTTGAACATCTGTACTAGCACAGTACCAACCACTTTTAGCAAGAAAAACTGCTGCTGAAGCTTCAAATGATTTTATAACAAATGATATCAGAAGCAACTAAAACAGTTTATCTAATTTAATTATATCATAGATTGTCTGCAAAATTCCTTTTTAGCCAAGGATGTTTCTGCCCTTACGGCAGTCATCTGTACTTTCCATTCCCCTTAAGAAAGTATTTTAAAAATTTTACTTTTTTAAACAAGAGAGAATAATTTTAGCTGAAGATACAATATCAAAAACTAAGCAGCAAGTGTTAAGTAGATAACATATTAATTTGGATTTGTT
Organism: Momordica charantia; assembly: GCF_013281855.1. Taxonomy (NCBI): domain Eukaryota; kingdom Viridiplantae; phylum Streptophyta; class Magnoliopsida; order Cucurbitales; family Cucurbitaceae; genus Momordica; species Momordica charantia. The sequence continues at coordinate 10,832,440 of NW_028275164.1, read as the reverse complement.
TAAATTGTGTGTTAAATGCAAAGATATCAGGCCTGGAGACAACGTGAGAGGATGCCTTGGCTTTTCCTATTTTTCAATATTATCAACAATTGCGAAGAGCTATAATTAAGGCCCTCAGACAAGGAAATCTTTTGTTTGGAAGACTAGAAAGTTGTTTTCACATTCCCAGGGTACAGGATATTTTTTTTCGATAAAGACTAGAAAGTTGACACACTGAATGAAATTTCTGAACTTTATATGGGGTTGGTGGATCATGTGGTATTTAGCAACTATGGATAATGTTTTATCCTACAAATCCAGTTCCTTCTGGATCAGAGCTGGACATATAGTGCCCTGAACTTTGAAATTTGTAATTTCCTTTTGTTAGAATAAATTTATTTTCAACATCCACGAGAAAACACAAAATAAAGCACACAGTTTCCACAATTTAAGGATCTTATGACATTCAAACTTTGTGGAATTTCTCCTCATGAACTATTTCGTTGCAAAATTGAAATTAGTTTGGAAGGACCCGTAAAGGAGTAATACCTTTCTGAACTCCACTTCCATTTAATTAACATGCTTACTATTTCAGAAAAGTGTTCTTTTCTTAGGAAACAAAAATTATGTTATCAAAATAAGTACAAAAGAGGAAAATTTGAAGTTCTGAAAAAACCAATACGGTTAAAAAAATGAAGCAAAAAAGAAATTCCAATTAGTATAAATCATTAAAACATCATAGCAGTAAATTTTTTTTGACATATTAGTATCTTTTTACGACAAAGCAGGAAAGCAGAAATGAAAGCCAAGTTGCTAGCCTCAAAATGTTTTCTAAATTACAGCCTTGTAAATTGTAACGCGAACTTCTTTTTTGTAACCATTGGCTGTTTAGGGGATTTCTTTTCCCCCTCTTTTGTAACAAGCTCTCTTTGTTAATGAAATTCTCTAAATTACAGCCTTGTAAATTGTAACGCGAACTTCTTTTTTGTAACCATTGGCTGTTTAGGGGATTTCTTTTCCCCCTCTTTTGTAACAAGCTCTCTTTGTTAATGAAATTCTTAGTTTCTTATCAACAAAAGAAAGCCAAGTTGCTAACAAACTTTGGTTGAAAATATGAGAAAGGACTTAGAGAGAAGTGAATAAACACTTTTGACCAAAAATATGTTTTGACAGAATCATACCTTGTTCAGAAGGATAAAAAGAACAAGCATTGACCCCAAAATAAACACCACCTAAAAGGGGTTAAGTAGTAAAGTGGATTTTACCAGAGACATTTTTCAAAAAAGAAAATTGTAATGTCTTATGCCTAAGATTCAAACCAAAATTTGGAATTTGAATTTGGTACTTAACGACCCTAATATTTCCTTACATTTGTTGCAGCTTGAATACATCAATGTAACATCCCAAATTACTTCTGAGATTGAAGACTACACCACAAACTAATACAGGTTCTTTCAAACTAATACAGGTCTTTTCAGTGGATTTATTCTCACTCGTGTGCTTTCTAGGAAAACTTTTCAAGAGGTCATCCATCCGAAATATGAAAAGGGACTCAACGAGTAGGGGAATATGCACTTCCAGTCAGGAATACATTTCGACATAATCATTCCTAGTTCACAAGGTTAATGAGAACTATAAATAACCTAAAAATATCCAATACAACATAGCAGCATGACTGGAGAAATTAGCATAAATAAATCACTACAATCAAGAACCTGCAACACTTGATGAATCTTCCACCATGCGCCCCCCACCAAGTGCCCCTCCAGATACATGGAGTCGTGCATTTACAAAGACCTGAAGAATTACATGTCCAGAATTTTCATAGAGTACAGTTATAGAGGGTATAAAAAGATAATAACAAATCTTACAGCAGCATGTTGATATCTTGCAGATGGTGAGACACCAGGAGCAATTGCCCATTCCCAACGGCCATCTCTGTGTTTAGCTAGCCCATAGGCACTTGCCAATGGCTAAAAAAAATTAGAAAATGGGAAAGTAAAAAAGTAAAATACAAAGTTTATATATATATATATAAAGAAATATGGGTAGCGCATAGCATACTCCAATATTATAAATATAACAGATAAAAACCTAAGGAAAATTTAAAGAAAAAAAAAACAGTAAATAATTGAATTACTTCAATCTTCCTTCAACTTTTTTTCATTTTCATTTTCTTTTTCCTTTTTGAGGTTGCATACTTAGAACCAGTTAGAGTAGAATAAGATGGCATAAAAAGAAATTATTGCACCAAGCTATGAAGTACAAGACGCTTTAGTTGGGATAACATGTTCGTGACTGACACACCTGAGACATTTTTGCTACCATTTGACATCAGTTAAATATTAGTTGAACAAATTGACTACAAGTCTAACATTTGATACATTAATCACAAAAGTCGTGTCAGACTCACGTGAACGTAACACATTGCATTACTAGAAATAGATGACTAGTTACTTGGAGAGACATTGCGTTACTAGAAAGCATTCTGACCCTAGCTGTGGCTACTCCACTAATACCTTCTTACGAAAAACTCAACTACGGTGATTAATTTCAATGAGGGAGATCCCTACTTCTTCAAAAAAGCGAAAAAAATCCTCCTAATTGTTACTGGTAAGTAAACTTTCTGAGAAAAGGCCAGTGGCGTTTCTTGAGATAATGAGAGAATTGAAAGGGGGAGAGAGTTCCTCTTTAAATAAGAGACTCGACTTTCTTCAAAAAAAAAAACTCTTCATCTGAATTTAAAAGAGACTTTTGAGTATTCTGGTTTCCAACCGTCTCTTTGCAAACTTCATTAAAGGCATTACACAAATTTGAGGAGAAAGATCCAGCCGGATTAAGCCTTTCAAGGTCATTTGAATCAAAGACCCTACGATGATGTCTGGTGTAAAAACGAGGAAAGGGATCCATAAGTCTCTTCCCTCCAAGGAGATTCTCCTATTTCTAAAAATAGAAAATTGGAAAATATTCTATTGTGGGCTCTTTTATATTCCTTTTGCTTTCCTCATATAAAGACACTACTCTTTCCCTTTAATTTTCTCCTTTCAATACGAGTGTGTTGTCAAGTTACACATGAACAATGATTGTCGGCTCAGCTCTCTGGAGTGCTAGATCATAAACAATAATGTTTGACATCAATCCACACAAAACAATATGGAAGCAACCATCTTTTTTCTTGATTTGTGCGTGTCATCCTTATGCAGGGGCCATGCTAATCTTCTCTGTATCGTTCCAATTTTATTAGATGTCCCCGAAGGGACTGGAAGCAACCATCTACAAAGAATAAATATTGCAAAAGGATTAATGCTTTTTCAACTCACCACACTGTTTGCATCCCTTCCTCCACATAGCAGAAGAAGACCATCAGAGCGGGCACTTGCAGTTGCATACCTAATTAAAGTATAAAAGGCTAGATTAGGGATCAATCTGATAACATCCACAGAAAATTGTGCACAACAAAAGGGTAAATAGTAGATGGAAGTTCAAAATTTCCAGCCTTAAAATTATCAAAATTAAACCCATGGTTCAGCATAACCTCATTAAAAGAAAGGAAAAATTGCACAAACCACCTTGAACTAGAAGAAAACTGCACTCTCAAACTATAGTGGACAATCACACAGACAAATTTTCAATTTGATCCATCAACCCCTCAAACATATGACTGTTAAGGTTCCATTACTCTCTCATCTCATTTTTTGTTAATTAGTTTTGCGGAATCCAATTTGAATGTATCTTACCCTTAGGCTAATAATCACAGACACGAACATGCGATACAGATAGATACTTTAGCTTTGCGGAATCCCATTTGCAGATACCTTACCCTCTACCGAAGAAGTAGAGACACAGAACACACGACACGGATATGACAATATATAACACGGCAACTCGTCAATTTCCAAAAAAAGTAAGACACGACATGCTGGGGACACATTAATTTTTTATATAATAAGATACATATATATATGTTAATTGATAAAAATAGTACTATATTTTCTTAAACTTTAAAGAATTGATACAAGGGTATAAATAGCTGCTTATAAAGAAGAAAATAGAATGAAACCCTTGCCTATTAAGATAAGTAGATACTTACCTATTAGAACAAGGAAATAACCTAAATAGGAAATTAAAAGATAATAAATATAATTTAACACTCCCCCTCAAGCTGGTGAATGAATATTCTTCATTCCCAGCTTATTAATCAAACGCTCAAAGTTGTTGTTCAATCCTTTTGTAAGGATATCTGCTATTTGATTATCTGTTGGCACAAATGGAGTACATATGAGGCCGCTATCTAACTTCTCTTTTATGAAGTGCCTATCAATCTCAACATGTTTGGTTCTATCATGTTGAACTGGATTATGTGCAATACTGATGGCTGACTTGTTATCACAGTAAAATTTCGTAGGTCCTTCCCATGGAATCTTCAAATCTTCTAAAATAATTTTTATCCGGAGTAATTCGCAGATGCCAATGCCATTGCTCTAAATTCTGCTTCTGAACTCGATCTTGCTACTACATTCTATTTTTTACTTCTCCATGTCACTAAATTTCCACCGAAGAAAGTACAATATCCAGAAGTTGATTTCCTATCATCTATCGATCCCGCATAATCTGCATCTGGATAAACTTCTAGATTGAGTTTTTCGCCTTTCTTAAACAACAATCCTCTCCCAATGGAGCTTTTCAAATAGTGAAGTATATGGTACGTTGCTTGAAGGTGAACTTCTTTTGTATTATGCATAAATTTGACTTACCATTCCTACAGCATACGCAATATCTGGACTTGTATGAGAAAGGTATATTAATTTTCCAACTAACATTTGGTAAGTTTCCCTATTTACTGGACAACTCTCTTCAGCTGCACATAATTTATGGTTTTGATCAATTGGCGTTCCCATTGGTTTGCTACCAAGTTTTCCTGTTTCAGATAGCAAGTCAATAACATATTTCTGTTGTGATAAGAATATGCCTTTTTTAGAGTAGGCGACTTCTATCCCAAGAAAATATTTCAACTTTCAAGTTCTTTAACTTCAAACTCATGGATTAAACAATTTCTTAGTTTATTCTGTTCGTTATTATCATTGTCGGTGACAATAATATCATCGACATAAACAATCAGTGCTGTCACTCCCCCTGCAGCAGAATGTTTTATAAACAATGTATGATCTCCTTGACTTTGTGTATAGCTCATCTTCCTCATAACCTGAGAAAATCTACCAAATCATGCTCTAGGAGATTGCTTTAATCCATACAATGCTTTTCTCAATTTACAAACTTTATTTCCTGCTTGCTCATACCCTGGTGGAATTTCCATATAAATTTCCTCTTCAAGATCACCATGTAAAAACGCATTTTTTACATCATATTGTAACACGTTCCATCCATGATTTACAGCAAGAGATAGAAGTATTCGTATTGTGTTTATCTTGGCAACAGGCGCAAAGGTTTCAAGATAATCAACTCCACACGTTTGAGCATATCATTTAGCCACTAACCGTGCTTTGTACCTCTCAAGTGTTCCATCCGCTTTATACTTCACAGTATATATCCATCGACAACCTACAACTTTTTTATCTTTAGGCATAGTAACAAGCTCTCATGTTCTATCTAAAGCCTGCATTTCAAGATTCATTACTTGTCTCCATTCTATATGTTGTATTGCCTCCATATATGTTTTTGGAATATTTACCTGAGTAAAGTTTACCATAAAGCTTCTATACTGACTTCAGAGTTTGTCATATAATACAAAGTGAGATAACGGATATTGAGTACAAGTTTGTTTTCCCTTCCTCAAAGCGATAGGCAAATCCATATATGACTCATCATTAGTAGATACAATAATGTTTGACTCATCATTAGCAGAAATTATAATGTATGATTCATCACTGTCTTTTTTTGAATCAATTTCAGTTTCAGAGATATGTTCGGACTCTTGGACTTGCTTATCTTTCTCAATGTTCCTTCTTGAATAAACTTGTAATGGTTCAGTAGTAGAGGGCCAAGTGAGGTGTTTATGGGTGGTAAAGATGAGGATTGACTGGAGTCAACTTTAAGAGGGTTTGGTAACGGGGACGAAGGAAAGGTGAGACCGGGAATAGGTAAATCCTTATCTTCCAATAATATTTCCTCCCCTGAGGTAAAGAAGCTGGTGTCTTCATAAAAGGTAACGTCGGCAGAGATGAAGTACCTTTTAGAAGGAGGATGATAGCATTTATAGCCCTTTTGAGTGTTTGAGTATCCGACAAAAATGCATTTGAGTGCTCGTGGATCAAGTTTACCTCGCTGATGACTGTGAACATGAACAAAGGCTACACAACCAAATACTCGAGGAATTAAGTTATTAGTCGTTCGGAAATCAGGATAAATTTTGATAAGATATCCATAGGACTTTTCTAGTTTAGAGTAGTAGAGGGTAAACAATTGATTAAGTGGCTGTTAGCACGACTTCCCCCCAAAAGGATTTAAGAACATTTCTTTGGAAAAGAAGAGCACGGGTCACTAAAAGAATGTGACCAATTTTCCTTTCAACTACCGCATTTTGTTGGGGAGATTCCACACAAGACGACTCATGGATGACTCCATATTTTTGAAAGAATGATGTTAAGGTTTGGTTGAAGTAATCTCGAGCATTGTCAGAGCGGAATCACTTGGGTTTGTTCCAAATTGGTTTTCTATCATATGAAAAAATGTTTGAATGGTAGATCCAAAATCAGATTTTTGTTTCAAAAGATAAACCCATGTGACTCGAGTGCAGTCATCAATAAATACAATAAACCAGCGAGATTTAGAAATATTTGGCACATTGGAGGGACTCCAAACATCAGTATGAACTGATATTCGTTTATTATTACCAGGAAATGGTACACGTTTGTGTTTAGTGAATTCACAAACCTCACATTGAATTGACTCGAGAGGAAGATTTTGGAATAAATCAAGAAACAAAATTTTAAGAATTCTAAATGAAGGATGTCCTAGTTTATAATGGTATAACAAAAGCTTACTTGAAGAAAGATGAGTTTGTGAGGTGAAGGAGACTGGAACACTATCTTGTCCAATAAGTTCATCAAGATAATAAAGTCCATTTTTTCTTTAGCAAGTCCAATCGTCTTCCCATTACCCTGATCTTGTAAAATACAAGAAGAATTAGAAAAATTTATCCTGCATCCGAGATCTTTGATTAAATTCTTTACTGAGATCAAATTAACCGTTAAATGTGGTATATGAAGCACATTCTTTAGAGTAATGTTTGAATTTATCTTGATGTCTCCTTGACTAGCCATTGTTAATAAGGTACCATCAGCTGTAGAAATTTTCTTGTCACTCGGACAAAGACTGTATGAGATAAAATGACAGCTACTATTTGTCATATGATCAGTTGCACCAGAATCAATAATCCAAATACAACGTTTAGGATGAGAAGTTGTACTTGTCAAAGTTACCGAACATGTACCTTAATTAGGAGTATTATCCAAATTTCTTAAAAGACTCCTTAATTGTTTAATCTCATACTTGTCCAACCCTTTTGATTGCGACATGGATGCTAATAGCAACTTAAAATAAAGACCCACGCAAAAATTAGAAGTTTTAAGTTCCAAATAGAGGATGGTAAAAAACGGCACTGGTAGTGAACCGAACCAAACGGAGTCGAAGAGAATCGAACCAGGTCGAAGAGAACCGAACCAGACCGCGATTAACCGACCAAACCGAGATGAATCAAACCAAGCTGAGATGAACCAAAAATAGAACCGAATTGAGTCAAATAGAACCGAATTGAGTCAAATCGAACCAATCCAAACAGGAGTTAAAAAAAACTCGAACCGAACCGATCTATTAGACCGAATCTGAACCAGAAAAAAAAAGGTCTTCTTAAATTAGTTGAAACCCTAAAATGTAGCAGCCACAAGTCATGAACCCACAACTACGAACGGCACACCCAATTCTTTATGCCAGCGATCTGACGAACTCAAACTCGAACAACGAAATCGATGGTGGCAACTGGCAATGTGACTTCGGGCAACGATCTTCGGTGAACAACGGCGAACAGTGGCAACCGGTGACCAAATCTTCTTCTTGCGACTGTAACTCCACGATGGCCCGATTTGCGACAACAAATCCCAACGAATCAGAGGGACCTGTTCGAGCACGATGGCGAAGACGGACCCTGTGAATTGATCTCTAAAGTCTGAACAAGAAAAAACCCGACGACAGCGAGTTTCTTCGGTGATTAAGTCGACAGCTTGAGCACCCTAGTTTGAACTTTTCGAACACTCAACCTCTTCAAATGATGACCAAGCGTTCCGTGATGACAGCAGCAAGGACATAATAGTTCTAGGTGTTCCAAGCTTCAAAACCCTAAGGTTGATAAAATTCTAAAAAACGGTAGAGAAAAAAAATTCAAGATCTGAAGTAGTAAGAAATTGATTGGCAATAAAGGCCAATAAAAAAATCTAATGCTCTGATACCATGTTAATTGATAAAAATAGTACTATATTTTCTTAAACTTTAAAGAATTGATACAAGGGTATAAATAGCTACTTATAAAGAAGAAAATAGAATGAAACTCTTGCCTATTAGGATAAGTAAACACTTACCTATTAGAACAAGGAAACCCTAACCTAAATAGGAAATTAAAAGATAATAAATATAATTTAACAATATATATATGCGTGCGTGCGTGCATATTTTGATATATTAATATTTAATACTTTTAAAGTAGATTTCTACCTTTAAACATCAACATTCAGAGGATAACCAACATCAACAATATCCAAATGAAAGGGAAAAAAGAATGGGAGAAAGAAATACAGAGGAGAAAATGAAAATGAAAAGGAAAAATGAAAAATGAAAAAAAATTTTGGGAGGAAGAAAAACAGAGAAGAACAAATGCAAATGAAAGATGAAGGAGAAGGAGAAGGAGAAGAAACGGCTTCAGAAAACGAGGTGAAATGAAAAAAAAAAAAAAAAGAGGAGAAAGGAGAAAAAGAAATGAATAATAAAAAATAAAAAATCTAGGACAAAAAAACCAGAGGAGAAAACAGGGAGAGAAAGAAATTCCTACGGTCTCATAAGGACGTGTCCCTGCTCTGTCACCCAAATGTTCGGAAAAGAAAAAAAAACAAACAAACGCTCTAATTAGCGTGTTGGACGCATGTCCAAAACCAACACTATGCCCATTTTAATATGTCTGTGCTACCTAGCAGATATGTCTCCAAACATTTGCCCCCACCCCTATTTGGCCATCACTTTAACTGTGGCAAGCAACACTTCTGTAGAGCTTAGTGCCTTGCAAAAACAATTTGATCCAAAAAAGGAAGTGAAGATTTCATCTCTGTCAGAAACCATCCTTTTAAAAATGTCAAGCAACCTCACAATCTCCGAACACATTAGCCACTTGAACATTTGTGAAAATGTGGCATAATCGATGAAGTGACAGTATTTGTTTAAATGATCCACCACTACCACCACCACCAATGTTGTATCATAGGTCTAAGATCGATCAAGGGAGATGTCCTCTCAAACTTCATCAAGAATGGGAAGCGGCTGTAGAGGACCTGCAGGGATCATGGCCAAATATTTTGCACTGAGCATATATTGATTACTTGTCACCCCAAACCTTCCAACTTTGTGAACACCTCCCCATCTGGTACATACTATCTTCTTATCTTTCCTTCACCATAAATTTGAATACATTTGGAGAAGAAATGCCTCTAAGACAAAAAATAAATAATAGATTGCAACTCGTTCCCAAAATAAAGCCCAAATAATGTTTGCACCTAGCCCCCGGTACCTCTTGCATCACAAACAATTATAGGCACGCATGCATATATATATAAATGATAAACAAAAAGAAAGGAAAAGACTTACATGCAAGGAGGTGGACCCTCGCCTTCAGGTTCTAACTTGCGCCATTCATAAGGTTTGGCTGCTGTGTCCAGTGCCCATACATCAGTTAGTGGCCGTTTTCCTGAGTAGTGCAATCAAATAGTTATACAAGATCTGTCAATAACAAAATAATAATTAAATGGTTATGGAGGTCCCCAAATGAACCAAATGAGTTATGACATTAATGGTGGCTAACAGTTATGGGAAGGATAGTTTTGGGTGGTTTACATAGTGAAAGAAAACACATGTGGGTGGAAAATCGGCCTTCGGCATAAGATTTCCTAAGATCTTTAAAATTTCTAGGAAGATTTGTTGATTTTTTTTTAGAAAAGAGATTTGTCGATTTTTTAAGCTTGGCAGGAAGATTCTAAATCATGGAAGGTTATCATAATTCACAAGAAGAAATTCCAAAGATGAGGAAAAACGTAAACTTTCTGAGCTTTTACAATGGATCTGAGGGCGTTCCAATTACTAGATAGGAAGATAAAGAAGGTGCTGATTTCAAAAGATGCTATTGGAATATTTTCCATATAGTCCCTTTCTTAAAGAATTTGTTGACGCTCCATACCTGTAAATGGTTGGAAAGTTGCTATTGTTTAGTGTTTGGGGAGGGTTTTCTCGAACCTTTTCCCTTATGTTTGTTCATCCTTTTTGGTGCTGTTTTGAATATATGTGTGTGTTAATCTAAAAAAACACATACCTAAGCATTATGTATTTGTAATGTGGAAGACAGTCTAACAAAAGTGAATATTTTGAGAGGCTAGTCCTCATGGAAGGTCTAAATATGACTAAAAAAATTCGAAGAAAACAGCCCTACTTGGTATTTAATCACCCCGAGTAGTTGTATTTTGAGCTCAAAGCAGGGGAGGATCTACCTCATTTGCTCGAAAAGGCATCAACACATTTTGTAAGGCAAACAAGTAAATTGAGAGGAAAGATTAGAACAGATCAAACATTATGCAGTTTCTTGGTATGCTTTTTCTGAAGAGTTTAGCAATTACTCTTCCAAGGTAGTTCATTCTTATTGAGATGCTTTCTTATACCTTTTTTTTTATATAACAAGGAGTCGAAGTTCGCTCCCCTGCACCTGGGGGCACCTGCACCGCCCCAAGGCCTAGACCTGGGAGACATTAAAGGTGTTTGGTATTAAGTGGACACCTACGCCCGAACCCGAGAGACATGAAAGGTTTTTGGTATTAAGCTCACCGGAAGGTTCGAACTTTAGACTTCTAAGTCAATATGACCAAGAGACCCCAAGCCCTTGCCAACCAGACTGTCCCTTGGGCGCGAGATACTTTCTTATACTATTCCTAAAGAAATTCCTTTTTCTTCTCTATTTTTTTTCCAAGAAACAAAGCAATTATATTTCTAAAGAAATTCTTGTTGGATGCTTTCTTGCAACATTCCTAAAGGGCGTATCTTTAGGTTTCTTCAGTAGGTTTTTAAACACCAATAATAGGTTTATGTTACTTGTGCTCCATCTAAAACCATGCATCCCATTTTGAACAGTTCCAAAGCATCTTGGATACATTTTCAAAATATTAAAGATAAATTATGAAACAATGGGCACTCAACAACAAGAATGAACGAGTAAATCTGGAAATTTGTGATACTTCAATTTGTTTGTTAAAAAGAAAAGGAGGAAAAACCTTCTAAACATGTTTCTTGGCATCCTATATAAGGGTAAAGTATCATGCACTTGCTATAGCCTCTTAAATTAAGCTTATAGTAATATAAATGTATCTGTGTATCCACGTAACTCAAAAATCCTCTTAGTCAACCTCTAACACTCCCAAGATTCTTTACAAAGGTTGGACAATACAGAAATATCTTACACCACAACTCTTGTTGGTATGCTCTCAACAGCCCACTCACAAGGCACAAGGTTCTCATAACCCCATTGCCCAGGTAAAAACATGCCAAATACATGCTCCCACATACTACAAGATTAAGCAACCCAATGAAACCAAACCAAGCCAACAGATGGGAACTCTCCTTCCCAACCTTTGGATTCACATAATGAATAAGGAAGTCACATTATAACCCTTGTACACGCGATATATTCTATGTTATCTTGACTCAAAGGCTTGTGTGCCTTTTCAAAAATAATAGCCAAACAAAGCAATGAGCTTCTCAAGAAAGAATGAATGATATACAATAACACAACTACATTCATTTAAAATAAGACAAAAGTTACTTGCCATCATTGCCGCCAACTACCATGAGATATCTTTGTCCCACCAAAGCCATTACATGTCCATAACGTGGCCCTGGGCCTGGACCTTGCACAACAACCCTACAGGATAGGAACTATCTATTAGTAAGCTAAAAAATAAAAATCAAACAAGAAGCATGAATATCTACAAAATTCTAACCTATGCCATCTTGGACGTTGCTGTGTGAGGTCAAGAACATGAAGATCCTCAGAAGATAAACCAGCGGGGCCAATTCCACCCTACATTGAAATAAAGGGGCCTAAATAAATTATAACATTGAAAATAGAAAAATACGATTCTGTATGTGATGAAAACTTAAGTGGGATTAATGACAGCAAGATACCTGAATAACTACCATTGTTCCCACAGCGGTTGCCACGTGTGCAGCCCTTGGAGTGGGTGGTTCTCCAAGTGGAGTAACCCTAAAAAATAATCCATGGACTAAAGTAATTCATGAGAAGTAAAAAAGAATGAGTTGGTCATAAAATAACTCCCTCTAATGCTTACCTGGACCATTTGTTTGTTAAAACATCGTAACAATGCACATCAGCAGTGGCACCAGCTAATCCTGCTCATTTAGTGGCACAAAATTGTCAAAAAAAATCAAATAAAATAAAAGAGAAAACATTAGAGATTGCCACTAAAGAACCACATAATCCTGAATAAATTAACAAACGTATTAATTATTGATCATCCTTTGGTTCAGCAAATTCTAAATAAAATTTCAGAGAGGTTAGTTAGATTTCTGATAAGAAGAGAGGTTAGGGAGGTTGAAGAATAAACATCATTTACGTAGTGTCAATATCAAAAAGGATTCATGGACCAAACTGACAAAGAGCAATATATTATAATGGTTGCAAGCACATACGTCTTAAGTGGAGAGGATAAGAAATCCATCCTACACCTAGGCATGCAAGAGAATCATTACAAATCATAAAAGTTCGTAGCCACGCAATGAAAATTAAGTCAGATGTTCTCATAAGATTGTATCTCAAACGTTTCTATAAAACTGGAAAACTGCATAACCTTTAAGTAGAAAAAAAGGTTTGCAAGTCGAGTATTGGAATAAGCTAAGAGCAGCGAAGTAATTCAAATTCAAACTAAGCAAGCAGAAGAACATCATATTGCAGATGGTATTACCACCAAGCAATTCCAGCGCAGAAGTATTTTGCTTAAGTTACCAACTGGGAAGGGGGGGAGGCATCCAAAAAGTAAATGAAAAGGAAAAACATACGGATTCCAGCATTTCCAGCGGACGTAGGAGTCCCTGCAGATGCAGAATTGCCCTCGAGAGCAGTGGCACCGCCAAACAAGATTAGCCTGGGCCCTGTGTATCCAGGAGTCCCCTCCTCACCGACAGCGGAGACGGCAGTCAAGGTGTGGCCGCAGCGCGGCCCTGGGCCATCTTCCTTCTTATCCATTAACGCATTGACCACCGAGTATGTTGGCGCATGTCTCGGCCCCACAACTGGGATTTGCTGAACCTGCGGCGTAGACTGGTGTTGTTGTTGGGATGTCGCAGACGCAGGCGACTGAATTGAAGATCCATTCCCCCCAGGAGGCTGCTCCCCATCCTGGTCTCCCTCCATTTCCGCAGGAGACGACGGCGTGCTGTGGTCCTGCGCCAGATCGTGATCGACCTCGGACAACATAGACGAATCAACTTCCATTTCCCTCTCAACCCCTTGATTCAACCCCTACCCTAGAGAGATCGGAACTAGAACAATTCAGAACAAACACCAATCTCCATCAACATTCCCAATACCCAATAACCAATTCCCAATTCCCTACCGAACCCATCAGGCAACTCCCATCGCCGGAACCCTAGCTCGAATCCTCCGTTTCGATTAATCCCAGAAAGAGCGCTGCGATAATTTCAATTCCCGTAACCTTCCACTCCGATGACAATCTCAAAGACGTACGTACAAGTTACAACAGCGGAGAGAGAGAGAGAGAGAGAGAGAGAGAGAGAGAAGAAAAGGGGGAATACGAAGTTTTTCTCTCTCCCAATAAAGCCCAAATTCAGCCTCCGAAAACAAAAGAGAAATATTACCGGTATTGCAAATAACGTAACTACAACAACACATCTTCCATGGCGGAATACCTGTGTATTTGGTTGATACGGGGGATCGTAATTAAAAAAATGAGAATGTGAGGAGCGTTGGCGTGGCGGAGGAGGGAGCGGCGGGGGGGGGGGGGGGGGGGTGGTGGGGGGGGGGGGGGCGGGGGGGGGGCGGGGGGGGGGGGGTGGCGGGGGGGGGGGGGGGGGGGGGGGGGGGGGAACGTTGGAACTTCCCCGGAATTACGAAGACGGGTCCAACTTTTTTTAACCGAAAATTTCACCTCCTACTTCCAAGGTGTTTTGCTTCAAAATCCGATGGGGTCGGGCTTCATCTCTACCACGCTCTCTACGGCGCGTGTCACGTTCCCGCTTTTTTTTTCTTCTTTTTTAATGGACGATAAAAATAGTTTTTATTACTTATTTTGAAAAGAGAAAAAAAATCATTTTTTTACCAACAAGATGACAAGTTGTATTAATTAATGTTGATCTTAAAGCTTTCTATTTTGTAAAATTGAATCTTAAATTTGAAAAGTGTTAGCGATTTTTAGCTTTATTAAGTTTTTACTGATTCACCCCCTTGTTTTAACAAAAATATTAAAAACTCTAGAAACTCGTTCCTTTGAATGGAAATCTGCTTGGCATAGAATTAAGTTTGATTACTTTTAAATAACTCAACACAAACTTACAAATTTTAATTAAAGAAAATAACTAACTCTAATATTTATTTTTTATTTTGCCTAAATCTTAATAATTTTATAACATTTATATGTTTTCTAATTCATTTGACACATATGATAATACATTTTTTAACATTTTTTCAAGCAAAAACTTATTAGAGAGTAAAATTTGCGATGATTTTTTTAAAGCTTTTGGTAAAGATTTTTTTTCCAACCGAGTAGAACACATGTGAGGGTGTATATTTATATGTTTTCTAATTCAAAAGAGTAAAATTTGCAATGTTTTTTAAAGCTTTTGGTAAATATTGTAATGTTCATCTGAGTTCAAGGTACAATTCAGTTAAATTAAAAAATTATGTTAAATATTGATACCTAAAGTTTGGGTAAAGTTGATTTTTTTTTAATTGAATAGAACACATGTGAAGGTGAAGATTTAAATTGTTTAAGTTTAGCGAAAATGTTTATATAATTGGTATTTTTTTTCATAATTTTGGTTTTATTATGAATTTTTAAATAGATGCCCACTAACCCTTGCTTAGTGTCCAATTTTGAGGTGTCTCAAAATCCATGCTCCATATGTTTTCTATGTGTCTTTTATTCATAAACCTCATATGTTCCATTATCCATGCACCATGTGTTGAAATCATAAATGTTTTATGTGTCTCAATTTTAGACATTATTAGTGTCATGTAAATCACACCACATGCTTATCCATGGCCTATAAATAAGGTCAATGTGGTGCTCAATTAGTAGAGAGATTTTGTGAGAAATTAGTGGTGAGAATTTGTGAGAAATTAATGAGAAATTTGGTGGGAAATCAAGTTTGAAAATTGGTGGGAAATGTCATTTTGAATTTTGAATTTTCTTTATTATTTGAATTGTTTTGTTTATTTTATTTCCCCAACGTTGCCTCGTTTCGTTCCTCAATTTTACAACAGGTTTTGATTTTTGGTTTTGTTTTTTAATTTTTAATATTTGCATACTAAAGAGAGATTAAATTGATTTAAAAAAAGTTGAGCTTTTATGTTTCTTTATATTAGTTGCCAAACCATTTCTTTGTACATTTTTTTTATCTTTCTTGAAGTTATATTTGAATTTTTAGTCAAATTTAAAATACAAAACGTTTTTTCAAACTACTCTTTTTTCGGTTTTCATATATTTGAATTGGATTTTGAATATATCTTTATAAAATAGATTTTAAAAATACATATTTATAAGAATAGTCTTTATAACTTAATTGAGAAAAAACAAAATGTCAAAATTGAGTGATAAGAATAAAAAATAGAATTTAAATTCATAAATACACTAGTTTAGGCTGTTTGACCTATGCTATGTTCTCATCAATAAAGAACAATAAATAAGTTGTGACATAAATTTGACTTAATCATCTCATTTTATTAAATAGTACTTTGATAAAAAAAAATGTTATTATGATAGAATTGGGAATATTATCATGGTATTAAAAATATATTATGACTTGTTTGATATGTAGTTTGGACTTTTTTATTTTCAGAATTACTGAATTGAATGGATGAAATTAGATTTGTAATTAAAATAAAAAATTTTATTAAGAGAAATTAAGAGTCTCTTGCAAGTTTATTGTTTACTATTTCTTTTTTTAGTAAATAAAAATATAATTGTATTTAATAACTATTTTTTGTTTTTTATAGGTCAAGAATAATAAAACATTATTCTTATTATTGGATCATAATTTTAACACGACATTTCATTTACTAAATTTCTTAAATGTAAATCTAAAATTTGTATTAAAGGATTTTTATTGTTCATTAAAATTTGTGTTTAAATTTTGTAAATAGAGGCCAAATTGAACCAAAACGAATGTTTCGAGAGTACAATCATTAAAATGAACAATGCATGTTTTAAAGTACAAGGACCACACTAAATCAAATTCAACAAATGTAAGACCAAAATAGTATTTAAATCTTAAAAAATAATTATTTGAAATTTATCTTTAAAAAAATATGGCTGTGGGGAATTAAAGATAAATCATATTTGGTTTTATGCTAAAATGTTGTAAAATTCACATGGTTGTGTTTGTTTCATATGATATGGGTAGATCAAAATTAATTATAAGTAATTAATAATAAAACCTAATCAATAAATTAATACAAATCAGTAATCAATACATTAATTATTATAAGTACTACAATTGACTGATATAAACGAATTGAATCTAATTAGTAATACATTCAAAGTAAAGCAATTTATGTTGTACTAAAAAAAACAAACCAATTCCAAGGAATTTGACACTAATTAATTGTGATTAATTAATTTCTTTAAAATTATGATTTATTAAGTATGATTTTTTTAGTTCAATTATTAAGTATGATAATAAATGGATTCAGTGCAAATTGACTGATTCTTATTAGTATTCCACTGTGATTCAATTATATTTATTTAGTAATTGGACTCTAAGTAATGCGGTTTAATTAATATCACTAAATCAATTATAAATTGTCAATTCCAGATAATTAATTTATGTTAGATATTTTTCTCAAAAAAATAAAATTATGTTAACTAATTAGTCATTCAAGTTAATTAATTGTTTTTTCTTCTAAAAAAATAGTTAATTCGTGTAATTATTTAAAAAATGTTAAATAGGTCTCATTTTTAAGGTCTGGTTTAATAATCATTTTATGTTTAAAAAAGAAACATTTTTCTCCTCATTTTGTTATATAGTTTTTACAAACAATTTCAAAATCTCTGTAAAATTTTGGAAAAAAAAAATTGTTTTTATTTTTGAAATTTGGCCAAAAATTCAAATATGTTTTAAGAAGGAGCAAAAAACTTAATAATAAAATTGTATAAGAATAAACATAACTTTTAAAAATAAAAAATAAAAAACGAAATAGTTATCAAATGACCCCTAAATAAATAAACAAATATCCATTTAATAACGATTTCTGTTTTTTATTTTTAATTTTCTATTTTTAAAAAATAGTTTTCTTATTTCTATTTCTCAAATTTTAATTTTTCGTCTAATTTAAGAAGGGACGTAGAATTTCAAACGCGTTGTTTGACGAGAAATTCAAATAAGAAATAACTCAAATTAATGAACTTGTATTTGTATTTATGTATGTGGGTGTTACAATTTCTAATGTATAATCCTCTGATTAATTAAACTTCAATTCAAGGGCTCGTGAGCTTATTCTTGAATCAATGGTTGATACCTTCAGCTTCTTGTTTGACGAAGGATCTTTGAAGTCTTCGGGTTTAAGCTTGTTTGAAGATTTTGACTTGTTGATGAAGTTTTTCGACTTTAGATTAATAAAAACTTTGTGAAATCTTTGGTTTTGAGCTTATTGAAGAATCTTTGAAGTCTTCGGCTTTGCGCTCATGAAATTCTTCGGTTTTGTGCTGGTGAAGTTCTCTGGCTTTGCAGCTTGCGAAGTTCTTTGGCTTTGCAGCTTGTTGAAGTTCTTCGACTTTACAGTTTGTTGAAGTTCTTCGGCTTTGTAGATTGTGAAGTGCTTCGGCTTTGAAGTTCTTCATTCAATTTGATAAAGACTTTGTAGTTTGATGCAGTCCTCAAGTATTGTTGCCTGAGGAGAGAAGATCCAATATTCTTGAAGTCTCGTACACTTCAAGTCTCGAACTCTTCAAGTCTTGTTGTCTTTGGATGCTTACGATTGTAGACAATTATGAGTACCTTGAATCTTGAATTCTTCTAACTTCTTCTAACTCCTTTTTTCAAATGAGAGGTGATCCCTCTGATATGACATTTAGTAATTAATCGAAATTTTTCATTCAACACGTATTTTTAAAAAACAAAAAACAAAAATTTGAATTTGTTATCAAACTATGCATGAAACAAAATAATTATCAAACAACCACTTAACTATTTGCTTTGATCAAAGTTCAACAAGAAAGTTATACATTGCGCACGACCAAATGAACAATGTGGTTAATTGTTTTACAATGTTGGTATTCATATCTAAATTTTAAATCTACATCCAATAGAAAAAAGTCTCGTCACATTATTTATTTGATTAGAGATAGATGTCAATTACTAATAAACTAATATTAGCCAGATTATGGTATATACATTCAATAATTTATAACTGTTTGGACGTTAATTGCTCATTTGAGTTTTATTTTTCTAGTAAGAGAAAAATAGAGCTTACGAGGAATAAGCTAAGGAGAGCCATCTCCAACCATATGGCTAAACAAAGTTCCATGTTAGTAAAACAAATCCAGATATTAATGTAATCCTTTTAACTTGATAAAATCACCCGAAACAACTACTAAAATGGACATCGGATGGAGAAAATGTGACGAAGAAGACGGTAGCAGGAGTCATGGGGTCACTCGAAATCGAATGGATGCAGTAGACTCGACTGTATCGTGCTTACTACTCCATGAAGCAAGTTTACTAACATATAACCTCATGGGATATGGCATTCATACAAAATTCAGCATAGAACCCAACCAACAAAGTAAAAGAATCATTCACCCTCTTCACCACTTCGCGATCCAAACGTCCAAATAAAACAGAAGAATATACATGTTACCCTTATACCGACGCCTCATCGCAGTGCAATTACTTCTCCAAGCTTACAGTCAACCCTTCAGATGCTCTAGTTATATAACCACAGAACCATAAATTTTAAGGATTTTTGCTGCTTTAGTTTTGTATCAGTAAGATTTGCATTCTAACTATGTAGTTTACAGGCGAGTAATAAGATTTGACACTAGTGTCAGCCTACATCCGCAACCTCCCAGTATGCACCGAGCTTGGCTGCGGTGCAGATTTTTAATGAAAATAGATCCTTTAACCACGCTTTACTGGCCGCTGGACGTATGATTTGTTGGGGTCCTCAGTTTTCAGCTTTGGCGGTCGGGTTTCTCCTTTCTTAGCCTGTAACACAAAGAAGATTAGGGTGATTTTAATCTACATATATACATCAGTACACTTCACAAACTGAGAATACTATCTCACCTTCTTTCCACCCTTCATGAAATCTCTCCAGCTTGAAACCTGAAGATGACATTAGAAAGATGGGAGAGTATAAGTGCAAATAAACTATTTGTTCCGTTCAGAATTTTGAAAAGAATCAGAGGTTTAGAACTCCATGTTCTTGCCAGAAGTTGAAAATTCAGTATGAAGCCAAGCCACCAATTCCTCCACGTGTTTGTCACATTAGGCATTCATTAATCACTCATAAACCAGAAAACTTGAAGGTTAAACCAGGCAATAGAACCAGAAAACTGGAGGAAGAATCATAAGCTTTTCCCTTCTAACCTAGTAATCCCCCATTTTTCATAAAAATAATTTGCGAAAATTCAGAATGTTCATCTTTCCTTCCCTCAAATAGCATACCAACAGGGGAAAATTATATATTCCAAGGACTTACAGAACCAAAAGAACAGCATGCCTAAGAGATCTTGTATTATAATTACTTGATCTAGATTGGAAAGCTGTGATTCTATAGAGCTTTGGGGAGGGTTTGGGTTTCCTCTGCCCTCCGCCTTTAGGTTGTCTCCCTTTTTTGGGACTCTTTATATTTGAATACATCCTTTGTTTTTTATAAAAAAAATAATAATAATTACTCGATCTATTGTATTTAATATTTATCATTATGGAAAAGTAAAAATACTAACCCTCTGTTCTCTTGTTCCTTCCCACTGTTCCTCATGCTCACGCTTTTTCTTCCACATTTCTTTCGTTTCCTCTTCATCCTTTTTCAATCTACCTTCTTCCTCAGAGATCTATTTACAAAAAAAGTAATATAGACAGTGAATAATCCTACCCAAATATAAAAATGTCCAGAGGAATAACATAATATCTAACCCCTGCATACCCTCATCTGCATCTTTCTCCTCCTCCACTCTTGTTCTGTTAATATTTCTCGAACCTTCAATTTGAGCTCTTGCTTGAACTCTTCTGTACTCTCATACTGTTGCTCATATTTCCCCTGTGCCAAATCAAACATGGCATAAAAGGTCACAGGCATCAAAATACAGAACTATGACATATACTCATGAATAATGTGGATAGATCAACTCTTCCTATCATAGCTGCTACCAAATTGCAGTGTGACGTCAAGATATGATTTTTGTACCGATTCAATAATCAGTATTTTATAAGCCAGTTAAACACATTGAAGTTAACAAGTCATTTTGTTTGCACGAAACTACAAAAAAATAAAGACAATATAGAGCATGATTGGGCTATTTTTGTAGACAGGCATGATTAACATGTATGCTCTTGTTTGAGGAAGAATGTTACATTATATTACATGTTTGAGGAAGAGGATTATGTTTTGAACCATAAATGGACTCCATTGATATTGCAAATAGAAGACGATGGTAATAACAGCATATGAAATGAGAAATGAGAAAAAGGAAATTCAGGTCACCTCTTCAACCAATGACTTTATTTTAGAAGCTGTATCTTTCTTCAACTGCTTCTTCCTCTTTGCTAGAAGTTCGTCTGAAGTTCAAAATAAGCACAAGTGAGACATTCTTCCAACTCCATAGAGCACCAAAAAAGAAAATGGGGAAAACAAGTAAATCACTGAATAAAGAATATCTATGGGCCATGAAACCCAGCCCCTCCAGAAATTTGAGGACCTGTTCCAGGTAAAATTGAACCCTTGTTTTTTCCCTTGTAGTTATTAACTTATTAAAGTTTTTTTCTAATTATTTTTTTGGGTTGAAGCTCCTTCCTATAGGTTGGCCTCCTTTTGCTGGGCCTTTTTTGGTATGCCACGTACATTCTTTCTCTGATTTTCTCTTTTTCATTGATATGATAGAATACACAAAAAATGGGAAAACCACAAGGAAGGTGGATAACAAAAAAACCTTCCAGCTCATCAAAAAGATCAAAAGGTCATTTAAGCCGTGATTTGAGAGAGCACAAAAAACATTTACACCAACTTAGTGGGGTGAACGAAACATAATCCTGAATTTGTCATTGAAAGTCTGGTTGTTTCTTTCCTTCCACAGCACCAAAGAAAAGCCCTTATAAACTGAGTCCATAAAACCTCCTTGTTCCTCTTAAAAGGATGCCCCAACAAGAAAGCCTTCAATAGCTTGCTAACACCCATGTACATTCTTTCATTTTCCTCCATGAAAGCTCAGTTTCTTATCCAAAAAACCCTTGTAGTTGGGAGAACCTAGACTCTACATGCATGTGAGGCCAACTTCCTATCTCACACTTAAAAGTATTAACATGTAAGCACAAATGGATATGGATCTCACTGCACCAAATAGCACCTGAGTAAGGTTGCTAAACCAGGCCATTAGGTAAGATATTGTGGTGAATCAAAATCCAGGTTCTTTGACATAGATTAAGTTTAGTGTATCAGAAAAGTATTCCCTGCATATCTGATTTAAACTCTTCAGCCTGAATTTTGTTAGCCCAGTCTAAGATGTAAAATGTTATCCCATGATATAAAGGATAGAAAACTAATCAAAATTGCATTTTATGATATTTATGTAACTAGTTGGCTACGGTAGACTTTGGCCAAAATTCATTTCTCATAAAAACAAAATGTGGGATGGAGATTTGATTCTCCGACCTCAGGGGAAGAAGCAAATACCTTAACTGCTAATCTATGCTCATGTTGGCCACAGAACAAGTACATTTTATGATGATTAAATTATTCATTGCAATTTGCATAATATCTCTATGCTTTATTGGTCTTCCCAAATGAGATTTAGAATTATGATACGTTAATCAGGATCGTTCTGTAGCACAATGCATGGTTTAAAACAAATATGCACAATTTCAATTCCCCTAACTTATATGGTGGCATGAGTCTACTAAAATACAACAATGGTATGATACAGGTAAGCATAAATTTTATTTTCCCTCTTGTTTCTGGTGTGTGAAGCCATCCTTTTCAGTTTTCGCTATCCCTAAAAGAATTAGTTCACTTGCCTTTTGCTGCACTGACTTGGCTAAGAATATAATCTCTTTCCTGCTCATCAAGTAATAGCTGCTGGGCCTTTGCCAATGCTGCTCAGTATCAACAAACTGATTTTAGTTGGATATTACATGCATGGACGGTGTAAAATAAAATCTAAATTACCTTGAATGCTAAACATTAAACTGGACAAAATTGATATCATAAATCAATATACCTCCAAATGCTTCTTTTGCTTGTGGATGCTTACATTTATCAGGGTGAACCAGCAATGATAACTACAAATAATTAGGCATTTTAAAGTGAATTAGACAATTGCCAAAATATAAAAGTAGCATAGCTTGGGAGAAAACTAGACCATATTTCATGCAGAGAAATTACCTTACGATACTGTCTTTTCACCTCATCTGGAGATGCATCAAATGGTAACTTCAGATACTCGAATGGATTCAATTTGAAGCAGGACAAAATCCTATATAGTTTAGTCCCAACAGTTACAAAAGAAAAATAACAACACCATAATTGATAAATTTACAAGCAAGAAAGAAAGTTTTAAATGAAACTTAAACCAGAACTTCAATATAAGATAATCAATGTTGTATCAACAGACAATAAATTTACAAAAAAGTATGCATGTCTAGAGTCATTGCTAGTGTAGATTGATGCAACTCTAAGTTACTTAACACCAGTATAAAAAATCTAAGGGCTCGTTTGTTAACCATTTTAGTTTTTGGTTTTTTTCTTGTTTTTAGTTTTTGGTTTTTTGGTTTTCTGTTTTTAAAAAACAGAAAATCAAAACATGTTTGGTAACTATTTTTTTATAAGAAACGGAATATATTAAAACAAAAGGAGAGAAACAACCTACGGGCAAGGGTTGAGGAGGCCCTCCCCAAAAAAGCTACCACAGTACAGCTTGCCAGTCACGTGAAAATAAAGCTAGAGTGTAATTACAAAAGTATCTCCTATGAGTAAGGCACCACGAGGCCATAGTAATTTGCAGATTTTCACAAAAATTATCACAAGGTATTAGGGAATATGTGAAGATACGTTGATTTCTTTCCTTCCACAGACTCCAAAGACAGGTCCTACCTGCACAGCTCCACAGAACCTTTGGTAACCATTTTTAGTTAGAAAAAATCAGATTTTGAAAAACAAAAACCTGTTTTTGAAAACAACTTCTTTTTTTATTTTGAAATTTACACATAATTTCAAAATGGTTTTTGAAAAACAAAAAACAGAAAATTGAATTGGTTATCAAACAATTCTATTTTTGAAAAACTAAAAACGAAATAGTTATCAAATGGACCCTAAATATTGACCCTAAATATTTTAGATTTTATGATCAACAATCAATAAATAAAAAATCAAACACTGACCCAAATAAATTCTCAGTCTTCATTATTATGAAAAAAGCTGAACATATTTCTTTCTAACCAAATGACCCAACAAAGAATTGAAACCGTGAATTTCTAAAAAGCCTTCAAACTTCTGTCATTAACCCTCCAAAAATATCTCAACTAATAACACATCTCGGAAATAGAAATACAAATAGAATTTTAAGCTGGGAGAAACATTCAATCCATTACTTAATGGTCAAACCACCATAAAGAAAGAGAAGAATAACCAATTCATATGCCCTACAATAAAAAAAACGCCAATAGAGTAAAATAGACCAAAAGGTATTCTCTTCTGAAATAAATCACAAGTATTTAATCTTTCCTAAATAAAAGGCCAAAAAATAAATAAATAAATAAAAGACTGAAAGGAAAATCTCTAAAACGAAAAGTTCATTGAGGTTCAAAGAAGAAAGTTTAACACCATGAATAGAACACAAACGAGAGATGAAGATTAAAGAAGACTTCAAACCATTTAAGTTTCCTATTAAGAAGAAACAAATCCCAAGAAACATGCTGAAAATTGAATAAAGATTTGGCCAAACAATTAAAAGGATTTTGAAAAGAAGATACACATTAAACATCTCCCCCGGAAAGAAAACTCATAACCTAAAACAAATTTTACAAAAGAAGACAGATAACTAAAACCCTGAGATATGAATTTATGGACATAAATGAGAACCAATCCGAGTAATATTACACCACCAACCGTCTGAATCACTGCTGCAAACCCTCCCTCTACTCAATGGATAGTGCTTATCCTCTCTCAACCATAATTGCTAAAACCACAAGTAGCTAAATCCACCGAGAGAGAATAAGTCCTTTTGAAATTTTCAATCTCCTCCAATAAATCTTGAATCTTCTCCTTGTTGTGGGCTAAGTAGGAGGTATCATCAACAAGTCAGAGATGACTTATGTGGAAAACCACTCTCCCAACTTTGAAACCTTCCATGAAACCAAACTCCTATAAAGGATCCTAGCTAAGCAATCAACTAACAAAAGAAAGATACATGGGAACAAGGGATCGCCCTAGCATAAACCCCAAGAAGCCCAACTTTTGATTATCAGTTTGCTCTTTAAAATCCTAGATAAAAAATGTGTGCCACAGAGGTGCCCTCAACTCCTCCACCTATATCCAATGCCTTCATCCTTTGAAAAATACAACATGAAGAAAGCTCCAATCTACATTGTCTTCGGCTTTTACTGAGCTTTATACAATCCTCCTTTACTCTTGTTCTCAAATTGTCAGTCACCTTATTAGCGATTAGGATCAAATCAATAAATCATCTCCTTCAATAAAAGCAGATTGATTGAGAGTATGGTAGAACACTTCCACTGACAAACTTTTGCAATGTCTTCAATCACTTTCCAAACTTCCTCTTCAGTGAACAGTTATTCCAAACTCTTTTCTTCACAGTATGAGATCGGATCCTAAGAAAGGCCCCATGAGCTCCTTGAAGGAATCCACAAATCCCTCCTCTTAACTTCATCATTAACAGATAAAAAGGCTTCTTCTATCCACTTATGAAACTTAGTTTCTTCTTCTACATGGCAGCAGTCTATGGAAGAAAGCTTAGTTCTTATCACCCACTATTAACCATCTAACTTTGCATACGTGTCTCCAAAATGATTCCATACAATCAAAATATACTGGCAGAAATTATAAGAGAACATCAATCGAAGTGTTTTACAGCATGCCATACATTGATAGATTCTCATTCACATAAGGAAAACAAAACCAAAAATACGATCAAGAGACTATAATTCAGTAATCGCCCTTTCAACCAATTATATTCATTTCTAAATTATAATCATTAAGGTATGCATTATGAAAGCTAAGCATTATGAAGATTCCTCCACAACATGCAAAAGCATAGCCAAACAGTTCGCTTACAAGATCCCAGAAAAGATAGATACAACAAATTACAGAAAAATTGCATAAAACAAATAATAGCGAGCAGACGATTGAGCATGTGAAAACCCCAACAAACCCTAATGCCCCTCCACTGAAATTAACGCCATAGCCACACTCCCCCAATCCACTAAAGGAAAGCGATGGTTGGGGATGAAAGAAAAAAAGAGATACCTGATAACTTCGTTATCTCTCTCGACTTCGCTGACTTCGGCGAAGAAGCTCTTGAGGAGCAAGTCCTCCTCGGGCGTGGAGGTGGTCTTGTTGGCCTCACCCATAAACGGCTTCGTCCTGTTTCAGTTTGTACTTGAATCGGAAAGCGAAATTGCTCCCTTTTCCGGCAGGATTCTGAGGGTATCCGATCAAACTCAGGCAAGGCACAGTACCAGAGAAGCTGTATGGATGATGATGAAGGGGGAAGGGATGGATTGTGAAAATGCAATCAACCCAATTCGGGGGAATTTAGGTTGGGTTAGATTTAGAAGGTTTTAGGATCAACCTTTTTTCTTTCTTTTTAATCTTTATACGGGAAATTTGAATATATTACCCCTTCCATAATTGATTTTAGATTTATAACTCTTTTTTTTTTTAAATCTAACTTGTGATCCTACCTCTTTTTATGTTGACTTCTTCAAATTTTTATTTTAAAAAAAAGACGAATTTACCCTCTAGATTAATAAATATATATTCATGATACATTAAATTTTCACCTACTTATCCACCAAATTCTAAACTCATGTTTCATATGGTTTGAACTCTAAAACAAACAATTTTTTATTTTTTAAATCCTCTCAAACAAATATTGTTGTCCACGTATTTGATCATATTATCTACACACTATCCAAAATTATTGTCTCCACATTTTCACATTTGAAAAGTTAGGTACATTAAACTTTCAAAATTTTGACTTTAAATTTGTTGAAATGATTTGAAATAATTCTCCATCAATATATTTTGCTGGAATGAAGTTCTTGGAAAGAAAAAAACATGGTTCAAATTGTTGTCTCGGATCAATACTCGATTCGGGATTGAAGTTATATTGCACTGAGATTGAATAATTTTATCATGCATTCAATCTCGGTGCAATTTGGTTCGAGACATGATCCGAGACACATCCCGGACTGATCTCGAACCAAGATTGGTCCGAGACACTTCCCAGACTAATCCCGGACCAAGATTGGTCCGGGACAGTCTGGGATGAAGCAAAATTTTTATTTTATTTTGTTAACTCTTTTCTTATCTCATGTAGTTTTATTCGATTTGCTGGATTGAGTTCGGGATTGAGTCTGGGATTGAATATGGGATTGAGTACGGGATTGAATCTGGGATTGAGTCCGGGATTGAATCCGGGATCGAATTTGGAAAACGATTATTCTATTTTCGATATCTGGAGCCCTACAATCTACCGTAAAACAAATTGGCTGCTTCAGATAGCGCCGAAAATGGAAACCTAAAATTAAGTAACGAAAATTTTTGAAGATTCGAGCCAATAACCTCATTTCCTCCGAGATCCAAGACAACGATGATGTTGGTTGGTGATGGTGGATGCAAAACGTTGGAACAGATGAAATAGAATGTTCATTGTGGATGGATGAGACGAAGAGTCCGAGAATAGGGAGGGAACGGAGGGAGACAAATGGTTCGAGTATATAGGTTTAGAGTTTTACTTTTGGGAATGTAGGGAGAGGAAGGGTCCGAGAATGAGGATGAGAAGATGTGGAATTTGAAACATGAGGGTAATAGAGTAATTTCACTTCTACAAATTTTAAGAGGAGTCATATGACTGGGTTCACAAATTAAGTTTTTTCAAAAGGGGGTCATAACTCCAATTTCAATTATGGGTGGGATCATATATTCAAATTTCCCACAATATATGACCAAAAAACAAAGAAAAAGAAAAACAAACGTCCACCTGTTAAGATATATATGTCGATTAAAAGAGCATGAGTTTGAATCCTAACTTTCATAGATTTTTGCATTAAGAAGAAAATTAAAAAAAAAAGTTCAATTAAACATTCTAAATTTCCAATTATTGAAATGAAAAGAAGAAAAAAAGAAATATTTGTACATTTAACTTCCATTTATTTTATTTCACAAAGGTTCATTTTAATCTCTATACTTTCAATATGTTCTATTCGTTTGAGTTATTATACTTACGAAAGGTTCATTTTGCTTTTTTACTTCTCAAAAAGTCATTTTGGTCTGTTCGATTTCATTTTTATCTCATTTATTTCGATCATAGTTTTTACCACGATAGTTTATTTGCTAATTTCTTGAAATGTAGTCATAAATTTACATTAAAAATTTCCATTAGGTCTTAAATTTATCTTAAAATTTTGCAAATAGGGACTAGAGTGATCACTTTTTAAAATGGACCAAAATAGATGTTTTGAAAGTATAAGAACTAAATGTACAAAATCTGAAAGTATAGAAACCAAAATAAACCTTTTGAAAGTACAGTGACCAAAACAAACCAAAGTCAAAAGTATATGTACTAAAATAGTATTTAAACTTATATTCTATGAGTAATATGAGTTTATCCCTTATAAACTATGTATCATTAATAGACGTCTAGCGATAGACTCATATCAATGATATAGTATATTATTGATAGACTGGTACAATTGATAGAGACTATCAATGATCTAAGGATAAAGAGGAAATTACATAAAACTGTGTAAATAAGTGCGCAAACCTTTTTTAAATTGTCATATTTACAAAATCATAATCATGTTGCTATATTTACAAATATAGACAACGTGCACCACTAGAAATTTATTAATCTTTTTGGATCAATCTAATTTTCTTTTAAATGTTGTATACAAGGGCAAAATATAAAAAATAGTCCATAATGTTTTTTTCTTCTTTGGGCAATTCTTAATCTTGTTCTTCATCTTTCAAAAATTAGCAGTTTTATCACGATAATTTCTCAATCAAGTTATTTTCTAAAAAAAGTTGTGACCACCAATTTAATGATCATTAAGGGTCCGTTTGATAACTATTTCGTTTTTTATTTTTGGTTTTTGGTTTTTAGTTCTTAAAAAACAGGTTGTTTGATAACCCATTCAATTTTCTGTTTTTTTTTTAAAAAACCATTTTGAAATTCTATGTAAATTAAAAAAAAAAATTTCAAAAACAGGTTTTTGTTTTTCAAAATCTCATTTATTCTCCTAATACTCAACTTTTTTTTTCTTTCTCATATTTATCTTTAAAAAATTTATTTTTCATTCTAAATTTTTTTTATTTCTAAATTTCTCTCTCCAAACTTTATTTTTATCTCTATAAAATTTTCATATTTTGAATATTTATTGTTATTGGTCTCTTTCCATAATTTTCTGTATTTTTATTTTTTTTTCTAACAGATGAGTTTCATTTCTCTCTCTAAAAATTTAATATTTTTCCTAACTTTTTTCTCTCGAAAATTTCATATTTTATAACTTTTATGTCTCCGTAATCTATTTTTTCTTCTAAAAATTATATTTTATTTTCTCGTTCAATTTTCTTTCACTGTAACTTTTATTTATATTTGTATTTATTTATTTTATATAAAAATTATATTTTGAATCTTGTTTTTATCTCTAAATTTATTCCACTATAATTTTTATTTTTCTTTATAATTTCTTTTTTTTTCTTTAACATATCTTTTACTCTCCACTTTATTTTTTTCTCCAAAATTTTTCTCTTTTTGTCTTTAACTTGTCTTTCACTATTTTTTTTCTAAATATTTTTATTTATCTCTCTAAAATTTATCTTCTAAAAGTTTATTTACATCCCTATTTTCATGTCTCTACATTAGGGGAAGATAAAAATTTCCGTAGGTTCGGTTCCCAAAAATATAAAATGCACGTCCCGACCCCGTCCCCGATTTCAGTTTTTAAATAATTAATATATATTACACTTTTTTATATTTAAATTCTAAAAATAATTAAAAACATTTATAAAACCGATAATCTTTCTCGAGGACATCTCTCGGAACCAAGAACGAGGTGGAGACGGAGACTAAAAATTTTCACGAGTCCGAGAATGGGGGAGAGCATACTCACTCGCATCCACACCATCTCTATTCTACATAAAATTTTCTCTCTCTAATATATATTTTCAATTCTCTAATATATATTTTAATAAAAACTAAAATGGTTATCAAACGAGCCCTAAATTATTATTTATTAGCATTTATTTAGTATATTTGAACACACGAAGATTATGATATTTGATACATGAAATATCATAATCGTTCAAATATACTAATAAACTGTCGATCAACAAAATTCATTTTTTCTCAAGTGACGCATCTAAGTGACATGTTCATATGTCTACAAATGGTAATAAAATAATAATTTAAAAGTCATGTTTTTTGTCCGTTAGTTTCTAGTTGAGATTTTTGAAAATATTAAGGGTAAACTTGTAAATTTTAAAAGATTAAAGATCAAGAGGGGAGAATTACCATAAAAAAAAATATCAAAACCTACCATTTATAACAGAAACAAACTTTAGTATAAAAATTAATTAATAACATTTCACCCACATTAGAATAAAAATAATATAAATTAATTTGAATGGTCAAATCAACATTTTAGTTCGAATCGCCAAAACGAGCATAGCTCAGCGGTAATTGGCATATACCTCTAACTATGAGATTGTGAGTTCTTTACCTGCTTTAACCTTTTGTCTTGTATTTTTTTTTTGATCAATTAGAAATCAGTAGGTATTGACATGCATGAGAAAACTTGATACTTACTAAAAATGAGAAAGAAAACTTGAAAGGAACGTCAATGTGAACGTCAATGGTGATTTTCGAAGTTACTGTGAATGAGAAATCAATTAGAAATTATAGGTAAATAGAAACTTAGGGTTTTTCTGTATATCAATAATATATCGGTAATATATCAAGTATACATCGTACATATATCAATAGTACAATTAAGTTTTATTTAAAGTTTTAAATATCAAAACGAAATCAGCAACAATGTCATTCTTAAAAAGTTTAAACATCATTCTTGGGTATCAACATCAACATCAAATCAACAACAAAGTCCTTCAATAAAAAACTTAAAGGTTTAAACATCAAAACGAACCGGTAGCATAAACCAAAAATAGACTAACAATGTCATTTTTAAAATTCTATAAATGAAGAAGCATAAGTTCCAATAGTCTAGAAAAGCGTAAGTTTCATTCTTGTATAATCTTTAGGTAAAAGCTTGGGACATCAATCTTCGTAAAAAGTAAATCAATTTCATATTATATGTATATCAAACATATATCACATACATATCAAGAGTATATCTGTCAATCATAGTTATATCATAAGTAAATCAATAGTATATCAGAAGTCAATCAGTTCTATATCACCTATGGTAGAAGTAAATCAATTTCATATCATATGTATATGAAATATATATCACATATATATCAGGAGTATATCTGTTAATCATAGTTATATCATAAGTAAATCAATAGTATATTAGAAGTCAATCAATTCTATGTCACCTATAGTAGTAGATATCATAGTTATATTAGAAGTAAATCAATTTCATACTATATGTATATCAAACATATATCACATATATATCAGGAGTATATCTGTCAATCATTAATATATCAGAAATCAATCAGAAGTAATTTATTATTGGTTCGGCCTGCAGGGTATACTTGTAATTTACAATGTGGGCCTCCGTTTTTTTGCAAAAAAAAAATGCTATATTTGAAAAACTCAAACCTTGTTGCTATTTTACTTATTTTCCTAACTTTTTTTGTCATATCTCAAGTTGCCCCTAAGTAAATCAATTTAATTAAAATTACATGTAATAAATAATTAATTCATATATCAACAATTTTTTCTCTATTTTCTTCCAAATGATCCAAGACAAATCTAATTTTTTGGTCCTTGGTATCCATTTCTAGCTTTTTTTTTTCATTTTATTTTTACCATTTTTATTTACTTTTTGTTATCACTATCACATTTGTAAAAGACGTTATAATTTTGTATAATTATTTATTTTAATTTTATATCTTCTTTTTAACTTATAAAATTAATAGTTTTTAAACCAGTATTATTTAAAAGGTTTTCACCTTGTAATAAAATGTAATTATCAAATAAAAATAAGTGAAATTTAATAGTAATGTTGATGATAATTAAGTAATCAATTTTTTTAGAATAATTAACTAATCAAATTTACTTAAGATAGTAAATAGTGAAAAATCAAATAGATTTTTGATAACATTTTCTCTACGGTAAAATTTATGTCGAATGAATTTGTATACTCTTGTTTAGACTTTCATAAATATTTGAAAAGTATTTTGATAGACAATTGAATATTTATTTTAAAAATTAATCATTGGAAAAAAATTAGATGGAAAAATACATTAAAAATATTTTATATATACTTAAAATAGTATTTCCTAATTTCAAAAAAATTGAGTTTTGTAAAATAATTTGAATAATAATTAGTTTATAAATTATATTTTCTTAAATAAAATTAAAACTCAACCAACGGAACACAAGTTTAATAAAACCAGTTTAACAAAATACAAAACACAGACTTAACACAAACCAAATTCAGACTTAATAAACCATGGCAAAACATCAAATCAAACACCTTGTAGTGTTTCTACTACCCAAGTAAAGAAAACAAATACGATTATGTATGGTTTCTATTAAATAATTTATTTAAAAATGGTATAATAATATTGTTGAGGGTAAAATCCAAGCAGGACACGTGTCAACTTACTAGCGAGAGCGGGACCACGTACTGTTTCTTTCCACAACCCGACGTCGCCGAGCAAGACACACGGAACAGGGGACCACAGGCAGTTATGCCCTATACATAACCGTAGCAGGAGAGGGCGCGTGTTGTCGGTACCAAGGGGTACACCCTACAGCTGTAGGGGATGAGTCATTGAGCCAAGGAGGCACTACCACCCTGTGGTTGTCGGAAGTATGTCCCCAAACGCTTTCCAAACGGTATGTCGAACCTCTGCCACCTCTAATCGTCGTCCTTCCTGGTCGGCCACCCGAAGCTATACCACCTCTACCACCTCTCATCCTCTACAGGCAAGCGAAAAACCTGTCACTTATACTTAAAGTGTCTTATTCCTATCTCTTCCTCGATGACTAATTTGATCGTCGAAGTGTTAGGTGGGACACCGCATCGGAGTTGAGTAACTCCGATTTTAGGTTCGCTTATTTCTAGGTCGGATTGTTCGTTGAAACGACAGCGACTGGAATTCGCCGCCAACGAATATAAATGATTAAAATAGTTTTTGTGTAAATTCTAAATTTCAATCACTAAAATGAGACAAAGATTTAAAATTATATAATATGTTTCTTGAAATATATTTAATATTTTAAAAATTTAATTTTTGTTATAAAGTTTTTAGAGAAGGTTAATTAAATCCGTTTTCAATACCGTCATTGAAATTGGATAAAACAAGAATGACATGACGTTTAAAAACACTATTTCAAAATATATCTGCGAAAGCTAGCATGGCTTAGGGGTAATTGGCATATACCTCCACCATAAGGTTGTGAGTTTGATCTCCATTTCATTTTAGAATTTTACCTCGGTTTTCTAAAATATAGTTATTCAGGCTCTTCCCGATAGAAAAAAGACTTTGAAATTACTTTTCTTTCCATTTTTTCCTCTTACCTTTCCTTTATTCTTTCACCCCTCTCCAAAGAAAAACATTTCATTTTTCTTAAAGCAAAAACTTCAAATTCTCTCTAGATCATGAAGATTTATAAGGAAAAAAATAAGTTGGAGGCAAAATCGATTATTTGGACTTTCAGTTTCTGTAATTCTCCTTCACCACTTGCTCTAGCTCCACCATGAAGAAGAATAAGAAAATAGGAAAAAGAAAATGATTTCTTGACCATTTCGGCCAATATAGCGGGTAGAATCATTACCAAAATGAAGAGGAAGAAG
Organism: Momordica charantia; assembly: GCF_013281855.1. NCBI lineage: Eukaryota > Viridiplantae > Streptophyta > Magnoliopsida > Cucurbitales > Cucurbitaceae > Momordica > Momordica charantia. The sequence continues at coordinate 10,798,504 of NW_028275164.1, read as the reverse complement.
GAAACACGAAGAAAAAAATCGGCCATATCGATAGAGGTGCGGCGACGATCGACTCGAACACCATTTTGAAATATGTGGAGACGGTCAATCTTAATTATATTGAGATTCGTGACCAACAAGATTTGGGTAATTTGCTTAATCCTTCCCGTCAGAGAATAAGACAACTTTGGAGTCAATTATTTTCCTTTCAATTCTAAATAAAGGTGCCATCATTGACAAGATCTCCCTATTAATTGAGGAGTCTCCACCGACGTCATTGAATATGGTTGAAGATGTTGTGACTTTAGAAAAAGTGTTAAGTACCATTTCTGATTGTTTTTCGGTCCTTTGAGATAGTTGTTTTCCTTCGTGGATTCTCATTGTGGTGCGTGGTCACACTCTTCTTATGTAACTCTTAGTCGTTATATTTCTTTTTAATATAATGTTTTTTTAATTAAAAAAAGTATAATCAAACAATTAACATCATTTATCAATTAAATATTTAACCATCATGAAAAGAGGCCAGGTTAATTAAGAGGGTACTCCTATTTCTTGTCGATACTAAATGTTGTAGGGTCAGACCAAAATATATTTATCCCAATAAATAATAAGCTGACTAAGGAATCTAATGGCCTACAAGTTTTTTTAGCACCACTAACTTTTGAGTTTTTCTTAGTACACCGATAATTTTGATTTAATTACTAAAAACTCTATCATATGTGCATGATAATTCATTAACCCCAACTAGCCACTCAAGTTATTTTTACAAGACCAATGAAATGATGTCCAACTCTAAGAATTAGCATATGCCATGGTTGTATGTTCGAAATCGAAATTAATTACTAAGTTCTGATATCTATGCCGTTTTAAAACGTCTATTTTAAGTACTAATTGACATATATTTTCAACAAAGAAGTTGTGAGATCGATCTTCTACCCATATGTTGTACTAAAAAAAATTTTGATGGTTATATTTTCAACTTTTATTCATTTTAGTTTATTTTTGAAGGAACGTTTATTTTAGTTTTTGTGCAAGTTGGGCTTTTAAAAAAAGTGACTATTTTGATCTTTTCATTTTTCATTTTTATTCTCATTTTTTCTACCATAATTTTAACATAGCACTTTACCCATTAACTTTTTTGAAATGTGGCCATAAAGTTTTTGAATTAAAGGATCTCCGTTGTGTATCATAGCTAAATTAAATTGGTAAGGTTTTAAAAATACAAGGACCAAAGTGAACGTTTTAAAGTACAAAGACTCAAATAAATAAAGATTGTGAGTACAAAGATCAAAATGAACGTTTTAAAAATACATTGACCAAAATAAACCAAACGACAAAGTACAAAACCAAAATAGTATTTATTTCGAAACTCAAAAGTCAAAGGGGCCCCAAGTATGATTTATTATATAAATATTCTCTCTTTTTGACCATTGAAAAAATGGGTGTGTTTCAATTATTTCCCAGGGATGAATTAAAGAGGGGCCTGAAATTTATTTGTTTGAAGAACTGTCCTTCCAATTTGTCAGCACAAGTGGCTAACATCCCCTCCTACTTGATCTACCAAAATTATTAATGGTATAGCTACCCTTCTCCTTCTTCCACTTGATAATTTAGAATTTAAATGCTAAGGATTGGGACATCCTAAAATATAATGCAAAATAAAAACCTAAAAACTAAATATAAACATCTATAGTAATGTATATTTGGAGCTTAATGGTTGATAATTAAATTTAAAAGACTTAAAAGGTATTTAGGTCAGTTTGCGTGCATCTCGACTGATCTCATAGAAGAACTTGACTCTACTATATTTGGTTGTCAAAGAAGCACGTAGAAAACTTTGGATCAATGAACCACCCATGTTGGTTAAAATTTCCAAGTTGTACCAGATGAATTAGGTGGGTCTATTGAATAGGATTTGCTGGGACACTTTGGATTGGAGAAAAATACATGTATGACCCGTTTGGTAAAGTTTTCGTTTCTTGTTTTTAGTTTCCAATTTTATTAAGAAACCTAAGCATTTGACAACTATTTGTGTTTCCTTGTTTCTCATTCTTTCAAAAACGTTTCTCAAAATTGTATAGAAATTTTGAAAATAACAAAAACCAAGTTTCTTGTTCCCATTTCCAATTTGCTGCAGAATATAAATGAAAATATTGTTTGGTCATTCTTGCATCCTATAGGTGTTGAGACCATATAATTCTATTTTTCTTTATTAAAAAGGAGAAAACAAAAACAAGAAATGAGAACATTATCCAATGGACCCGTTTAGTAACGTTCCCGTTTATTGTTTCTGTTTCCTCTGTTTTAATTGCATGGCCTCCCACACTCCACACTCATGAGTGCAGAGTGATAAAACAAGATTTTTATTTTTTTTTATTTTTTGGAATAAATTGGAAATGAGAACAAGAAACATAAACTTGTTTTCGTTGTTTCCAAATTTCTATACAATTTTAAGAATGTTTCTAAAAAAGTAAGAAATAAGAAACCTAAATAGTTGTTAAGGACCCGTTTGGTAATGTTTCCAAGAAAAGAGCTAAATTTTGAAAACTACAAAAATTAGTTTCATTTTTCAGTTAATTTTTTTTTTTTTTAGGTTCAGTTCGAATCTCATGCATATCATTAATTTTTTTACGATTTTCTATTTATTAAATTAAAAATATTTTGAAATTTTATTTCTTGTTTATGAAAATAAATATTTTGAAATTTAATTATTTATCTAAGCTATTATATTTTCTTAAACAAAATATATATTTTCTATTTATTAAATTAAAAATATTTTGAAAAATTATTCTTTATTTAAAACTAATTTTATATTGTAAATTATATTCCGTAATTAATTATATTATTCTCTAGTGTGTATTATGTCTTTTTATATAAATCTACTCAATTTTATTTAACTAAAAATAAAAATAAGTCAACCTGAGTTAAAACATGTATCATTGGTAAAGAAGTCCTAGGTTCGAAACTCCACCTTACAAGTTGTACTAAGAGAAAAAAAAAACAAAAAATAGGAAACAATTATCAAAATATATCTTTGGTTTCTACTTTTTTTTTTTTAAGAAAGAAGGGAACTGGGTAGATTCCTATTTTTAATTCTAAACAAGAAACAGGAAACAGAAATGAGAAATGTAAAATAGAAAATGAAAATATTAATCGACGGACTTTAAATATTTAGATTTCTTAATAAAATTAGAAACAAGAAACAAGAGACAAACAGCTCTATATTTTCCCAATCTCCTATTTCTTCTATTTGGATACCAAGAAAATGGTGGCAAAGGGAAGAAGTGAAGTCGCAAGAAAATTTGAGCTTTTAGGTGAAAGGCTGTGCGTCTTATTTCCCGTTATAAATAGGAAATTCTAGAAAAAAGAACCTCCAATTTCTAATTTAATTTGTATTTTCTTCCATGCGAAGTGTATTCTCTGTTGAATTTATTTTTATATTTTATTTTGAAAAAAATATATAATTTAGTGTATAAGTCCATTGATGAAGACGCTAACAACTTCGTTTATAAGTCATAAGTAATTTGAATCTCAAATGATATAAAAAACTAAGCTACATTTAAAATTATATATACTACGAGCAAGACGTGTACTATCGAACTAATATGTAGAAAAAGAGTAGAACTCGTGTATTATAGTAAGTGAACATGTTGAAAATTCGAGTTTAGCTAAATAGATAAAATACTTATTACTATCCAAAATAAATATTGATGGTTCAAATTCTTACTATTGTTGAACTAAGAAGAAAGGTGATTATGCAATGTTAGTATGACTTAAAAAACACTATCCATTAAAAAAAAATATCGATTTATGGAAGTTACGTATAAAGCTTTAAAAAAAAATAATTACAAAAATACCTTAAAAAGCATTTTGTGAAAAAATATTTATAGATTGCATTAACCTCGGTAAAATTAAGTGGAAGTCTGAACGGATAGGTATTGAAGAATGAGTTGTGATTAGAGATGAAATACCACTCGAGTCTACAGCTAACTGCGAAATGTATCGAGGTTGGGTAGTTGAATGGAAATGAGTGTAACTCCGATATATTGAAAATTATCAGCAGTAATATTGAACAAAAAACTAGAGTATTTATTTATTTAGCATTCAAATGCTTATAACTAAAATAGTTTTTGCTAAAACGACTCTACAAATCTTAAAATGCTACTTTTAGAAGCACTTTTATTTTCAGAGTTACCCGAATCACACATTTGTGGCTACGTTTGCACCCTAAGAAATTTGAATACTATTTTTAGTTGGTAAGGACTTGGATTTTAGAAGCAATGATTTTAGGAAAAAGAGATTTTAATTGATTTTGTGAAAGTGATTTTTATATAATATTTTAACGTTTGTTATATGTTTGTCGAGTGATTTTTATATAATTAAAAATGATTTTGAATAATTAATATTTAAAGTTTAAAGATAAAGTTTTTACAAAAGAGAGTAGAAGACAAAAAGTTTTAGACAGATAAAACTAAAAATTTAGATAAATATTATAAATGTTTTAGAGAAAAAATTAGAGAATAAACAAAATTAAAAGATAAATAAAGTTATAGAATGAGAATTTCAGAGAGAAAAAATTCTCAACATTCCAGATGAAAATAAGGTGAATCGGGAGACAATTAAAACCATAACTATTTTAAAAACTAATTTTCTATTAATTTTTTGGTAAAACATCACTTGGAGAATCACTATCGAAGTGATTGACCGGAAAACACTTAAAGTGATTTTATATTTTTTCGAAATCTTTTATGAATTCTTGCCAAATATTTTATTTTGAGAGTGATTTCGGTTCGAATAAGAGTGATTTTCACCGTGCCAAATCACTCCCAAACATATCCTAAAAATATTCACCCAGCCATACCAAACTCACATCATACCTAAGTTATAAACTATAAATTTATTTAGGAACTTTGAAGGTTGTTTTATTTAGTCCTTAAAACTTCAAAAAATTTTAAAGATCACAGAACTTTTACTTTTAATTTAAATAAATTTCTACCAACGAAATAGACATTTCAGAGATGTGAGTAAAGCTTTTTGAATATTAGAGATTAAATAGAGAATAACTAAAATGATCCTTTTTTATTTTTATAAAAAATATTTCAATAATACCATTCCCAATTTGACCCGCTCCTAACTTCTAGTTTTCTGTTCTCGTCCCTTTGAGTTGAAGAAAACTAGAAAGCTTAAATCCCCCGTCTTTGCTGCAATTCTAATTCAACCAATTATATTAATAAATCACAGTACTTATTTCAATAATTCAATCCCAATTAAAGTAAAAAGTATTTAATAAGTTTCAAAATTTTAAATTTTATGCTTAATAGATTTCTGACTTAATCTGACATTTTTCTAAAAAAAAATTCATACACTTATTAAACACAATATTGAAGGGTTAAGTCATATTAGACACAAAATTTAATTTATAGGTTTGTGAGTTTTAAAAGATGTCGAATAGGTTAGAGATAGATTAGACACATAATTCAAAGTTTGAGAATCTATTGGATATTTTTAAAGTTACATAGACTCGTTAGAAACAAAATTATCGAGGATAATTCAACTAGTTTAGACATCCATTTCTAATCGAGAGGTTGTGAATTGAAGTCCCGATTTCCACATGTTGTACTAACAAAGAGATAAACAAAATTGAAACTTTAGTGGTTTATTAGACCCAATTCTAAAATTTAAAAAATAAACTTATAATTTTATCTTAATTTTATTACTCTTGTTTTGGGTTTTCGATTTTTATATTTATTGATTCTTGTACGGTTAAATGTTATTTTTAATTTTATTTATTATTTAGAAATTTGATCTCTAGAATGTTGTAGAAAATCTTGTTTTGAATCTTGAATGTTTAATTTCTACGGTGCATCTAACAAATATATATTTTATATGATAGATACTACATGTACTTGTAGATTTTAACTATACATATTAAATTTGATATGAATTTGAAAAAAATAGATGATTTAATTAAGATTTAAAAGTTTTACCATAAAGACCAAAATGACATCTATATTCATATACTTATCTAGATGATAATTAATAATATTGTCAATCAAACTAAATCAATCTTTCGTCAACTTCATTTATTTTTGGGAATTGGGAAAATCCATTATCTCTAATCTCTTACCGTCGTCATATTCCATATGTAACTTAGTCATCTCAGTCTCGCTGCGGGTACATAATTCTTTTAATGAATGTTTTATAACCTAAATCTCAATATATATTCTTTTTTACCGGATCTAAATGTAAATTGATCTCATTTGATAACTTTTTTTAATTTTTTTAAACTGAGACTTATAAAATACTGTTTTTACTTACATGTATTTTTGTTTTATTATTTAATTAACTTAATTTGTAATGAAATTGTGACGATAAAGTTAATATAATTTTTTTAATAGTGTTGGTATCCATCCTACAGTTATAACATACCTGAATTAATTCTCAAAATAGATGATGATCATCATGTTTGAATGAGTCACCTGTGTGATCGTTTTGTTTAATTAATTTCTTTATATTATATTTAATGGATAAGTAAATTTTATTATATATTTTTTTACTACTAAAATTAAAATTTATTGATAGGGTCGATAAATAGAGAATCACTGCTATAAAATTATTAAGTTAGGGAACAAAACGACATAGAGTTGACTTCACATAAAGTTACCATGAGTCTGTTTGACCTTTGAACAAAAGATTATGCAAAATTACTGAAAATACCCTCAAATTTTGTAGTTGGTCTACTATTGCTAGTAGTATAAACGGAATGATTATTGGATGACATTTTTTTGGCCAAATTTTGTTTGTATTCTTATAGATAAAGTATAGATAGGCTAATTTCTTTCGTTTAAAAAACATTTTTAGTCACGTTCGTAATGATTTAGTCATTCAATTTTAGTTTATAATGACTTAGTCGATATACTTTTAAATTGGTAACAACTTTAGTCCTACGTGATAATTTGGTTTCTTTATAGTTTGAAATTTGTAACAATTTAGTTGCTATCGTAAAAAATTTGTTAAGTTTATTATAAATGTAGATCGATAAACCAATGAACGGACCAAATTTATTTATAAATTACAAGGACTAAATCGTTATAATGATAAAAATTGACACCTAATTTTGATGAGATTTTTTTATGATTATACAAATTTGGAACTATTGATCAGACCTCTATTGTTGCATATTAAAGTCTAGGAACAAAATTGCTATCAATTTGAAAGTATAGGAACTAAATCGTTACAAACTAAAGTTTAAAGACTAAATCATTATTATTTTTTATTGAAGATAGTACTTTAACGAGTTGAGCTATGATTAAGTTGACCACTAAATGGTTATTTAAGAAAAAGTACATGAACCAAATGTATTTTTTAAATATTTATTTATTACTTCCATAAATTAAAGTCCACGACGTCTAAAGAATTAATAATTAAATAAAAGACATCACGTGTTTTACGTGGTAAAAGTAAAACTAAGGAAAATTTGAGCCAATAGTTTTATTTTTAAGAATATTTACAGACATGTACTATTATTAAAAAACGTAAATATAACATTATTATTGTTTTTTTCCTAAAAGAATCAGTAATCGTTAATTAACATTCAATAGTTGTTAATTTACCTAATCAATAATCAATACCTAATTTAGATATCTACACTGTAGATAATTTGTCATATTTACAATTATTTTCTTTGACCGCTATTCTTATAATATTTTAATGTGAGAGTAAAGTGTTTAGAAAATTTGATGACCTGTAAAATTCAATTTCTTGACCATTATGGCACGGTTAAGATATAATAACTAATTTGTTTGGATTAAACCTCGGACTTCTAAAAAAGAGTTAATGTGTCTTAATTATTGAGCTAATCTCCTTCATAAATATGTTTAAATAAATTGTTACTTTACAAACTAAAAATAAGTTGATGGGTTTTTATAAATTTAGTATGGATTTTCTCAACTTATATAAATAGATGGGTACTTCATACGTTTTCGCACCCACCAATAGTATGTCAAATTTTACATTAAGTTACTAACCACTAACGTTTTTTTTTTATCGCAAAAATGACGAAGGAATCACGAAGCTTGGATCAGTAGATGACCAACGAACGAAGGGACCTGCAAAAGAGAGTAACAGATTTGATGCTCAAGTCAGTATTTATTCGATTTATTGCTCGAGGAAGAATAATTTTGCATACCTGAAAAGTAGGACGGACTTCTCTATTTATAGAGGTGAGCTTCCGATTGATCCTCCAATAGTGCTATAATGGCTCTCCGAAGGTCTTGAGAAATATGGTGTGTTGTCTGAGATTTAATTGGAGGTTTGCACTTGCAGATGCTTTGAAAGGTTAGTTCGTCCTTTGAGAAAGTTGGCCGAGACAGGAAATATAAGTTAGCTTAGTATGACTTGCTGAGCAATCAGGAATCTTTCGAGTGATGAATCACATCCAATTCTCCAAGGTTGGCAATGTCTTTCCAATGTACATTTCAATGATACGTGGCAGTCAATAATTCGCTTCCAGCATGTTTCAACTATTTTTTTCCGAGCAAAATCAAAATAATGAACTTGAATATAACACAAATCAATTTTCAAGCTCAAAATTCTTTAGGGTTAGGGTTTCAGGTTCCTTTTTACAAAAATTGTTTACCTTTGACAAATTTACCACCTCATTTAGGATTTGGGTCCAAGATGAAATCGTTTACGCTTCACAAATTTATTAACTCGTTCTGGATTTTGGGTCCATATTTAAGTAGAAGTCAATTTAGATTTGACAATTCATCAACTGATCGGAGATTTGAGTGTTGGAAAATTTAAACAAATCCTAATTCATGATTATTCTAAAATAAAAGCTATAAAATTCCAGCAATCAAGACCAATGATATAAGCATGGAAGAAAACCAAAATCAATAAAAAGATTAGAATTACCTGAAACCATTAGATAAATTGACCCTGATCTGCAACAAGTTGTGGTTTTGTAGTTTTCCTTAACTATGCAACCCAGACCAAATATGATCAATACTCTCTGTTTAATGGGGAACAAGAGGCTCAAGAAGCATAGTGGGCTAGTTTCTACTCAGCAAGTCACACACCACTAAATGGGAAGTCATGGACCCATAATCAAGATCACTTATATGCCAATTAAATAGCCCAAATACAATTGTTCTTCAATTTGTTACCCACATATGAATTACTTATTAAATTAATTTCAACAATCTCCCACTTGAGGGACAATTTTCTTTATTAGCAATTATATTAATTTATTCTTTAGTGCACAACTCAATGCTATTAATATAAACTTCCCTTTAATCACAATCGGATCCATCTCGCATATCGATGAGGAACCAAATAGACTTTTGTCACATGTATAGTCGCGACTCAACCTTCAATGATCTCCATACCAAATATACTCAATGACCTGGATCAAGTGTGGAAGAGCAGCATGTGAATTACATGTAATGTAATCTAAACATGTCCATTTCCAATTGGTCCAACTTTATTCTTTAAAGAGATCAAAATTTATGCTTTCTAGCTTTATGTTAAACTACATTTATAAAGAAAGTCATTCAGAGTAACAAAATAAACCATCTTCGTTATTCTGCAGAAAAGAAAAACCACATGTCTAATTTAAGAAAATAAAAACTCCCACTCAACTAACATACCATAATTTTCACATCTATATGAGCATTATGCTCGTAAAACTTTTGTAAAAGTCCTTAATGAACGAATTCACAATGATGGAGTTACATTTCTTTAAACAAAAATACTTTGAATTTTCTTTATCAACTAAAGCTTAAATATTCATACAAAAGCTTTTGTTGCTCTAATATAGAAAAAATACAAATCTTGTCAAAACAATCTAATGACAAAATTTGATAACCATATTCTTAAGTTTGTTGCCACATACAAAATGCTATGAACACAAATTTTAGTGGTGAAAGGGACTAAAGTGACTCTTTACCACGAGATAGTAGTATCCTTTAAACTATTTGTGAATATAGCCTCAACGGTGGATCTAGATGACAACTCAAATTATCAAAATCAAATAGTCTTATGATCTCTAATTAATATGATTTGATGAGTGAGCATGTAATTTTTTTTAAAACACCTTATAACTCTTTAGATCCAATTAAGAGTTATAAAAAATTGTCTTTTATTCTTGATATGAATACTACAATGGAAGTATATAGACTTTAAGCATGAATTTTTTATTTTACTTTATTATTCAAGAGATCTCTATTGAAAGTGAGCTTGTTTCTACTAGTGATTTCAATATCCCCTAGTGCATAAATCTTTATTTTAGAGAACCTGCAATACCTTTCAATATAGTTCTTTTGTGAATTCTCAATGTTACTTGAGATTGATCTTACAATATCATTTCACAATATAAAAGAGATATATTCATGCACGTTTTCATCCTCTAACAAAGCCTTTATTATGTCGCAGACATATTATACTAGGAAAATAAATGTACTTCCTCTAAATCTGTAATTCATAATCATTATTCTTATTACCTTCCGATATTACATGTGATAATATCACCATGTAATGAATATTATGAAATCACAGATAAAAAATTCTTCATTGAGATCACAAATGAATATAAACCTTTTGAAATTTTGTGTTACTAAATCAAAAGTCTCTAAAATATACAAGATTATTGATTTCATAAATTATACAATTTAAGAAATCAATCTTTATATTCATTTGACACAACTCAGAAAAGTTATAAGTATTGTCATTTACTTGAAAGAACTTTTCGAAGCCATAGAAAAGATCTCTAAAAATTAATGTCAGCCTTAAAAATTGAAACCGTAACAACTAGATGAGCCTTATATTTGTTAACATTGTCTTTTAACAATATAACAAAATGTAAAATATTTATTATTTCAACACAGTTCTTTATGACATTCATTTTTCATTTTAAGAGATAAGACTTTGTTTGACGGTAGAGAATATAATTTTTTTATCAAACTTAAATCTTTATAATCATATTTCTTGTATCTCTTCTATTTACTTTAAGGACATTTTTAATGATGTTGAGTTTGTTTTACTAAAATGAGGAGAATTTTTATTCTTTACTAAAATTGTTATAAAGCGAAAATAACTAAATTTCTCTTAAATACAACATTCTTTACTTTATCTTCCCCCCAAACTCAACATCCTTAAGAAACTTTAAGATCTCATCCACATTAACATTAAGTGAGAACTAACTTTAGAAATTATATATATTGAAAGACGAGTGTATCTAGAGTGACAACAAAAAACCTTAAGTTCAAGTCTCGTAAAACCTTGAATTGCAAGTAATTTTAATTGTTTTTTTATTTAGTATACCACTTAAACTTTCTAATGAGTGCTTTCTCCAAATAGACCGAAGGTAAGGAAAAATTATTTGTCATATTTCTTACCACACATTTTTGAGATTTGAATCATTTTATAAGCAACATACATCTCAGGTTTGCCTGAAAATATATATTACTTATTAGCTTTATAAATCCTTTAGCAAATGTCCTAGACCTTATCTTCTCAATCCATCATATTTCGTAACGATTTCATTCACTACGAATTGATATATGATGACTTTTAAGATATCTAGGAATAAAGACCTCTCCTATATCAAATATCGATGCCCTTAACGAGAGAAAATTTCTTATAACTTTATTTAATGTTGTTAAACATTTAAAGAAGCCATATTGAATAGGCTATAAATTAATGTTCTAAAATACTAAAGCTCTCAATAGCACCTAATTTGACTGTTTCAGTTATGTCCTATTGGTCATTCCTAATACAGACTTGAATATCTGTTTAATCTTGAGAACCAACAAGCAACGAATAGAAATACCAAAGTCTATTCAATACATAAGATAAGTTTTCATATGCAAGTCTAACTTGTTAAATACCCTAAGTGAAAAGCCAAATTTTCTTTATACCTCATGTGGCATTGTATTTAAAAAATATTTTTTTCTATATGTTCAAATTTCCAAAAAATATCAAGAGAATTCCTAAGCTTGATTATTTTGTAGTTTAGGCGAACATACACCAAATAAACCTTAGTACCAACTTTAATTTATTTCTTTAAGGAAATAAACAATTAATGAGTACAATTTTATCTTTTCTTACTTACCCTATTTTCCTTGAAACATCAGTCAGAAATTATGTTATTAAGAGTTCAATATCTACCCTAAGTATCATAATCCACTACATACATACTGTATAATGTCTCAAATGGTATCAAATGCACAAGTATATCCTTGAATATATTTTAAATTTTGTGCATTGGATCCTTTAGTGTACTCACTAGTGTTCCTTTATTCTTTATTAAGAAATAATCAACCAAAAATTAAAGTCTATTCCGTTTGTAATTTTCAAAACAATCCTTAAGGAACTTTCCTAACTATTTCCTCATTAAACATAATCCCTTTGAATATTTAAAAATACTGTCATAATACTTATGTAATTAAGGTTACTCATGCTTTTCAAGATCCTAATTAAACATTAGAAGGATATTGATTTACAAAAGTTAAAGTGTTTCCTTTCTTTATAAAAAATTCATGCAAACTTGAATAAAAATGATTCTTAAATACACAATAACGCAATTAAATAATATTTAACAATAACTAATTCAATAATCAAACATGTCGAAATTAACCTTAAGTATTTATAAAAATAATTTATATTTAAACTCAATGAGGACAACAAGATACTTAACATAACATTGATAGCCTTCCTTTAGGCCGACAATATCAACTTGCAAATGGTACTCTCAATGTGGTGATCAAACATCGGTAACCAATCCTGTCAAGTGAAAGCCTTCCTTTGAGCCAACAATCACTCATATGACATAACTTTATATTATCCATGTTTATCACCATCTAACTATATGTGGGTCTGTAATTGGCCAAACTGAAGTCTTCCTTTGGGCCGACTACAGAGCGCATAAATACATAGATCCACAAACATCTGATAATTTTGAAAGGTATCAATATCAGAAATCAGAGTCTATTTTGGCAGCATGATTCATCAAATTAACACCAACAAAAGGATGAGACAACTATGCAACATATGTAACTTTAATTATTATTAATTTTATCTTTATGAAAATAACACTACCAAAATTATTTTCAAAATTAATAATAATATCTTTATATACATAATCTAATAATGGAAAAAGTCCTCTAAACAATTTATTAAATTCAGAAAGAAAAATAAAAACTGGATTTTCCTAAAAGAAATATTATTGATATTTTAACTCATCAACAATTCGACATAGACTATGAAGCACTAATTATAGCATACAATAATCTAATATCAATAATCAATTCCATAATTGTGAGTGTATTTATTATTTGGCCAAATTTTGACATTCCTTTGGGCCAATCACAATTCGCATAAACAACAATACTAAAATCTCACAATTTATTCTTTAAATTAATGTTAATTGATTCTGAATGAAAATAAAATACCTTAAGTTATTTTCAACCACTAACAATAATATTTTTATGCATAAAAATATTCATAGAATTTAAAAAGCCTGCCTTGATAAATTGTTACTTTATCAATATAATAATCAACTTTTAATTAGCATAATATAAAAGAGAAATTAAATAGTCCTCTATATACGCCCACAGATGTTTGTAACAAATTATAAATATATGAATTAGAAATAATTAAAGAAAATAAAGCAAAAAAAAACTTTTAACTCTTTCTTTTGATTGAAGTGGTTCTAGGGGCTAGCACCGTTTTTCCTTTAAGCGGCACTCCAGTCGCAATCTCTTCTTCTTTTTATTTTTTATTATTTTTTCTCTTCTCTTTCTTTCTTTTAATTATTTATACTATTTGTTTATTTTTTTTAATCAAAAGAAGATCCATATCCTAATTAATTTGTTAATAAAGAAAATAATAAACTTTATCAAATCAATCAACTATAAATTTGAACAATTTTCAAATTAGATCATGCAAAATTGTTCAATAATTCATCAATTCAAATAATTCAATTAGCATTTTGTTTAAACAAATAGATTGCTAAAAGAATAACTTGCCTAAAAGTAATTCACCAAGATCCAGTAATCATCCATGCAAAACATGTTCTGATACCACTTGTTGGAAAATTTAAACAAACCCTAATTCATGATTATTCTAAAATAAAAGCCATAAAATTACAGAACAATCAAGACTAAGGATCTAAGCATGAAAGAAAACCAAAATCTATAAAGAGATTAGAATTACCTGAAACCATTAGATAGATTGACAATGATCTGCAACAAGTTGTGGTTTGTAGTCTTCCTCAACTATAGAGCAATACTCTCTGTTTGATTGGAGGATGCTCAAGAAGTATAGTGTATTGGGGACCATAACTATATATTTATATGTTAATCCTAGGTTTTCCATAATCTCCTAAGATTAATGGACTGATTTCTACTCAATCACACCACTAAATGGGAAGTTATGGACAAGTAATCAAGACCCATTAAATAGCCCAAATACAATAAAATTGTTCTTCAATTTGTTATCCACATATGAATTAATTATTAAATTATTCCAACATTGAGTCCATATTTTAGACAGAGTCGTATAAGTTTGAAAAATTTACAATTAAATTGAATTAGTAAAGTCCCTTCAACCCAACCAAATCGACCAATCAACGTGTTTCTTGTGATTATGTTTAAAGAGAAATGACCAAAAAGTCCACCCTCACACAACAATATAGATGGATAAAAAGGACGTGATGACAACACCCTAAACACTTCTATTGACAAAAAAAAAAAAAACAAAAAAACAAAAAAACCAAAAAAAAAGGAAAAGAAAAAGAAAAACGAACGATGAGTAATTCCAACGCCGACGCACCCTACCAAAAAGACTTAATTTTCTTCACTTTCCATCTCATTAATAATTAAGAATTATAATAATAATGTTCTCCAAAAATCAAAAGTCAAAATTTTGAACTTCCATTAAATTCTTCCCTCTCTTTCTCTCGCTCTCTCTCTCTCCATCCTTTTCAAATCCTTTGAAAAAGTCTCCCCCAATCTCCTCTCTCTATGAATAATTTTGACCTCATTTCTTTGAATAACTTTGTATACAATCTTTAAATTTTGAAAAAATTTGGAAGCAAATTAAAAAAAAAAAAGAGAAAGAAACTTTAAAATCTTAATTAACATGTTTTTTTCCTTAATTTAGAACCAATTGAAAAGACAATTCTCCTCCTCCCTCCGGATTAAAAAGCCTCTAATTCTCTAAATGAATTAGAAGATTTTTTTGTTGACACGAGTTAAACTCAACCGATTAAAGTATAGCTTACATCCTTGGAGATCAGAGGTTCACATCTTCTTATCCTTTATTGACTAAAAAAGGAAAAAAGGAATCTAGGATGCTCTTGTATTAAGAAATAAAAAGAAGAAAATATTTACCTATACATAAGTTTTAGGAGGAACGACTCTCCCACTTACTTTTCGATCTAACCTATTTTTATAGCTTAGAGACTCGACAAAAAATTTATATTATATTTTTAAATTTTTTTTATTAAAGATATTAGATATTTAATATATGAATTAAATTTACCTAATACATCAGCTTTTTTGGTTGAGTAGTGGTTTATTCATTCTTAACATAGGGTGGTTTCTTTTATGGTTCAAGAATTCGTGGTTGGCTGACTTTTGTTTATTTGGTTACAGTTCATGCCAACTCGTCATGAACCCCTGCCCTTCCCGACGTGGAGTCGCAACTCTCTTCCTATAGAAACCTCCTTCAACTGATTCAAGTGTTTCAGTCAGTAGGAAAGTAGATGCCTCTCCTGCAGGTCGAAACATTTCTTTTGTCTCGATGCGGTTCTCCCCAATGTCAGAGTATGAAGACCTGTCTTCAAACCCCTATGTTATAAGAATATACTAATAATTGTTATATATCTTATTTCATTCGAATTCTAGTAAGTTTTTAGTAAACAATCCATTTAAAAAGTTGTAAAAACTCATAGCTGCGAAAGTAATATTTTTATATAAAAGCCCCACAAGCCCCACCTCTCTCTCCCTCGAAACATTTTTTGACCTCATTCTTCGAAAATAACCTCTCTCCGTCCTCCTCCTCATATATAACCCCGACACACCACAGTCTCTCCAAAGACAAATCTCTCCAATTTAGTTCGATTCGATTTTATCTACGACGATGGCAGAGATCGAGGTTCCTCCTCACTTTCTCTGCCCCATATCTCTGCAGATGATGAGAGACCCCGTGACGGTCTCCACCGGGATCACTTACGACCGAGACAGCATCGAGAAATGGCTGCTGTCGTCATCTTGCACCAAACGACGATGTGGTGTTGCCATAAGCTGCCCGGTGACAAAGCAGCCGCTAAGCGACTCGGAGGATCTGACGCCGAACCACACGCTGCGGCGGCTGATCCAGGGGTGGTGCAGCCTCAACGCCCGGCATGGTGTGGAGCGGATCCCGACCCCTAAGGCGCCGGTGGAGCGAGGCGATGTCATGAAACTCCTGAGGGAAGCCATGAAAAATCCGAGCGGGAGGGTGGAGTGCCTGCGGAGACTGAATTCTCTTGTGAGAGAAAGTGAGAAGAACAGAACCTACTTGCAGGCAAGTACGAAGCAAATATGATGAAACTCATGTTTTCTTCTTCAACACTTTTAATGGTCTGTTTGTTTTTTTTTTTTTGGGATTTTGAAGAGGGTTCTAAAATTTGAATGGATTTCAAATGAGTTCCGTTGAGATTTCAATATTTAGGTCCTTACGAGCTAGCACTCCTCTTCTGCTTTTTTTGATGATCCGTTAAAAGTTTTGGAAAATTAGGTGCTGACGATTGTGTTCACCACTATTGAAAATTGATAAATAAGAGGAGGGAAACAATTTCTTTTTTAAAGTTTAAATAACGAGTGGTAGATTTTTCAACCGTGGTAAATATAGAAATAGGTGCTCACTTGTCATTTATTTTCCCAAATTTTTTACAGAAAAAAAGAAATTTCCATTTTTAAAAAAATTAAAAGATGTCAAAATTTTAGTAGCAGCGAGTACGAAGATAAGTGGAAGCTCTAAGTATGGTTCTTAGTTTTGTTTGTTTGAAAAATATTGTTCTTAGTTTTTAGACTAAAATCATTGGATTTCCTAGAATTTTAAAATAAATTGTTAAGGCTAGTTTTTAATAGTAACTTTAGTTTTCTGTTTTTATAAAATTGTTTAAAATGACGTTTGAATTATTATTTTAGGGAAAAAAAACAAATTTTTAAAAAGTAGAAAATATAGGTAGAAGTAGTATTTATAAATTTAATTTTCAAAATTTGAAAAACAAAATAATTTTCAATTCTGAGCTTAAGTTTAGAACAGAGGAGAAAATTTTAAAACAGTAGATAGGTTGAAAGTAGTATTTATGAGTTTAGTTTTCAAAAATTAAAAAAGAACAACGAAATTTTAAATTTGTCATATTTGAATTATTTATTAAGAAATTAAGATTGAAGGGCTTTATTTAAACTTATTAAACTTTTTTCCCTTCTAGCCAAAATCTAAACAAAATTTTTTAACTACGTACATTCTAAATCGTTTTCATTCCAAGATAAAAAGGTTAAGTCATTTCTGATATTTCAAATCGCAAAATTCGAAATACTTTACTGAAATAAGTAACAGGTTTGGGAGTTTGAGATGCTTTTTATGAAAACTAAATTTTAATATAAAGCACTTTTGAAAAAAGTAATAATTAAATAAGTCTTCTAAAACATTACTTAAAATGCGTTTTTTTTTTGAGTGGTTTAGATATTTTTAAGATCATTATATTCTTGTTCTTGTAACCAAATACTATAGAGATTTTAAAACTTCTACTAAATAAAGTAATTTTCACGGTACATTACTAAAAAACACTCTCAATCATATAAGTATTACTTTTGAAACTTAAGCACTTCTTCTAAAACCACCGAATTAATCCTTAAAACACTTATTTTAAAGCATTAATTTAAGCTTTTTAGGTATGGTTAAAATTTTCATAATCATTCTTGACCATGTTACACAACACCATGAAGATTTTGAATCGTCACCGCAAAATCATCCTAAATGCTTCTAATTAAAAATACACATTTTTTTCATGATTATCAGGATGCCGAATCCTTGGAGTTCTTAGCTTCCATGTTGAACAAAAACAACGACGAAGCCATAATCGAAGAAGCCATACAAATTCTTTCCAACATCAACTCTTATTCAGACACATTACTCCGACAACTTCTGTCCAAAAACACCGACATAATTGGCTGTCTAATCTCCATTCTCTCCAAAGAAACTGGATCCATCCCCTCTCGATCCTCCGCCATTTCCTTCCTCAACTCTCTCTACGCCGCCGCGGATGAAGCCGTGAAAACCTTCGCCAAAGACGACCTCTTCAGAGAGCTGACCCGAGCCATAACCGACCAGGTCGCCACCAAACCCGCCCTCCAAATCCTCCTCCACCTCGCCCCATGGGGGAGGAACAGAATCAAAGCTGTCCAAAACGGCGTCGTTTTCATCGTGATCGAGGTGCTTTTGAGCTCGAATGTTGGGAGGGAGTGCGAGCTGGCGATCGTGGTCTTGGACCGGCTGTGCGAGTGCGCGGAGGGGCGGGTGGAGCTGCTCCGGCACCGCGGCGGGGTGGCGGTCCTGGCGAGGAAGATTCTGAGGGTGTCACACTTGGCAAATGATAAGGTGGTGAGGATTTTGTACTCGGTTTGGAAGAATAAGTATGGGAATTGTGGGGTGATGGAGGAAATGGTGGAGGTTGGGGTTGTGGGGAAGATGTGTTTGTTGCTTCATGTCAATGGTGGGAGTTTGAAGACCAAAGAGAGGGTTAAGGAGATTCTTCTCCATTTGCAACCATTTGTTTCCAAGGTTTCTAAGTGTCTTCATCTTCCTCTCGGGTACGATCGGTTTTAGTTCATATACTAGTCGATGAATCAGAATCGTTATTTGTGACGTGATTATATATACGAATCATGTCTATTGATGACTAGTATATGTATATCTTCGATTGTTCGTCATATATATTTGATGTCAGTTAGATTTCAATTCAAACATTTTTTGTTTCAAGTGGTTTTATGGTTTTGTGTGTGTGGGTTTTCGTTGCTTCTTTGCTTGTACACTCCATTTAAAAGTATATTTTATTTATTATTTTAGAGTAAATTATAATTTTGTAATTTCTAGTGTTTTAGTTTGAGTTTCAATTTGGCTGGCTGGGTAATTCATAGGTTTGGTTTCTAAAGATTGTGTTTAATTTAGTTTAATATTTATACTCTAGAACTTTTAAGGTTGTGTTTATTAGGTCTTTTACCTTTAAATTAGTTTATAATATATTTCTCGAGCTTTAAATTTGTGTCTAATTAAGTCTCTAGCTTCGTTAGTTTAGCATTTACATTGGCATGCTAACTGTATTATTTAAAAGTTTGAAATAAGAATAAGATCGTCTAATACTATAAGAAATGAACTTAGGAAGTTAATGTCCAAATTCGAGGGCTTTATATTTTAATTCTTTTAAAAGTATATAAAGATCACTGAGTATGTGTTTGACATGTCTTTTAAAGTGTTTATGCAAAATTAAATGCATTTTTTAAAAAATTAGTAGTGTTTGGTTAGAATTTTAAAGATTGATTTTTAACCAATTAAAATAATTTTTGATAATCAGAAGTAATTTTAAAATTCTAAAAATAGATAAAAAAAAACTAAAGTGTTTTTAGATTAAATATTTAATTAGTTTTCTTCTTAATTAAAGTACTTGCAAAATAAATGTTTTGCACTAAAAAAACCTTTTTTAAAAGAATCATTTGACGAAGATTTTTTTTAAATAATTATAAAACAAATGACAAAAATAGTGTCAGGTTTGAAAATTATTCCAAAAGTAATGTAGATAAATCGTAGTCATTGGCTGCGATTTCAATGAAGTTGCAATCGTTGGCTGCGATTTCAGGCTAAATCGTAGTCCTTACCCGCGATTTCATTGAAGTCGCAGGCAAAGGCCGCGACTTCCCTTGGACGTGGCTCCACGTGGAGCCACGTCCCAGTGACGGGGCTGTGACTTCCCCTTGAACGATCGATTGTCGAGATCGCATAAAGAACAGCTGTAATCTTGGATGGCCAAGAGGCCTTAAAATCGGTGGCGTCGAACGGCATGTCGAACATGGGAGTGGGAATCGCATCGAAGAATATCATGCCGTAATTATTTCCCTTGGAATTCCAGTTCCAATTCGAATTCTCTCTCTTTAACCTCTCTTCTTTCTTCTGGAACGCGCATATATAAATAAAAAAACAGCATACAGATTTAATTTAGATGAATAATAGAGAAACTCGTCCATTTTATTTTGTTTATGTACTCTTAAGAAGTAACTATTTTAATCTCTTCATTCTCATTTTCATCTCATTTCTTTTAATCATGATTTTAGCATAACATTTCACTCATTAAGTTTATTGAATGTAGCCATAATTTGTATGACAAGGTTTTCAATGTGTATAAAATTTGTGTTAAAATTTTACCAATAAAAACTGGATTAGTAATTTTTTAAAGTATGAGGACTGCGAACGAACATTTTAAAAATACAAGAAATAAAATGAACGAAAAATGAAAGTAAAAAAATATAAAGATCAAAATAATATTTTATATATTTGTAAATATTTTAATAAAAGAAACTACGTATTCAAATTTCTAAAAACCCTAAACCATACCTTTTAAATTAGAAGCATTGAATTTTCTAGTAGGTTGAAGATGACCCGTTGAAATTCTAAAAGGGTAAACAAAATCTCATGAATGAATATATAAAAAATTGCAAAGAATTTTCCACAATAATTTCCTCTTCCAAACTTAAAATAAATTGTAGGCGACGACTCTAATTAAAGACTCAAATTCAAATCCACACTTTCTTTTTTCTTTTCTCTTCAAAAAATAAAAAACTTCAGACTCTTTCCTTAAACATTTTCTACAAATAAAAAATGAGAGAATTTTTAAAGTGTTTCACCACTTCCAATCGTTTTGTGCCATTTGTCAAATTTAATTAAAATATAATATTCTTTGAATCTAAAAGGGATCTTCAAACAAAATTCCAATCCTTATAATTAAAATTATGGAACAAAAAGAAGGAGAAAAATCAATAACCTTTTCTGTAGATTTTTGACTATTACTACACACACATTCCTTGACCACGCAAATTATATTCTTTACTTTTTCTTGAAGAAAAGTAATTAAGGAAAAGAAAAAAATGTGAAGGATTTGAATAATTTTGCCTTATGGCAGAGTTTGACTCGATATGTGTGAGATTTTATATGACTTTTGTTTACTTTAGAATAACTGTTGAAATCAAATGCATTAATGTTACATATGGACCGATATATATCAAACACAACTTATGGGAGTCATCATAATCAGCATAACTCACCTGTAATAGACAAATATTCATCTTCTTAAAGTCGGAGGTTCAAACTCCCACCCTCCCAATTTGTTGTATACTAAAAAACACAAGTTATAGCAAAGTTAAGTTTTATAGTTCATTTGATTATGCAATCCCATCTTATGCAATTTCAAATTTTGTATAGTTGACTTGGCTATATAGTCGGTTAATTAGTCCATATTATATAGTAATCTTACTTACGGTAATAAGTTTGATCGGGTTAGAATTGTAACACTAGAAATTTTAAGTTTCATAAATAACAGTAGTAATATCATTTCATCAAAACGAGCATAGCTTCATGGTAACTGACATATATCTCCAATTTAGAAGTTGTGAGTTTGACCTACCCTCCCACTAAATGTTTTGGATCAGATGTTGTTTGAACTTTAAGCTCTGATATTATTATTCGATCAAAATTTAGTCTCTGTACTCCAAATAAATCTTAATTTAGTCCTAGGTTAGTTTATTGTTAAATTTTCTTAAAATATTTAATCTTTATCAATCTTCTCTCTAAAAATTTGGGAAATATATACACATCGTGTCTTTTCTTCCATGAAATAATAGTATCTTTTTTCAAGTTAGACAAAAATTAACTTTAAGATTGACTAATTTTAAAATTTATTGAAAGTGTTG
The DNA here is from genome assembly GCF_013281855.1 of Momordica charantia. Taxonomy (NCBI): domain Eukaryota; kingdom Viridiplantae; phylum Streptophyta; class Magnoliopsida; order Cucurbitales; family Cucurbitaceae; genus Momordica; species Momordica charantia. The sequence continues at coordinate 10,776,515 of NW_028275164.1, read as the reverse complement.
AGACTATATTTAGATATTTAAGAATACATATATTAAAATAGAGTAAGCTAGTCCTACAACACATGACTCAAAATGATATTTTAATCGTCATAAATTTTATTATACACAATAGTACTAACTCTTATAAGTTGTCAACTTAAGTACAACTCAAACTCAATTGGTCAAGAAATATATCATCGATTAAAAAATTGGAGGTTCAAACCTCTACCCCACATGTTAAACTTAAAAAAAAAAAAAAAAAAAAACTTTTACAAGTTACTAAAGTATAATTAAATGCCCATATAGCAATGCATTAGGAAGGTCTTCTTTAGTTCTTGGAATATTATTCAAAGATTTTTTTTTTCTTGAATTCATTGGAAATTTTCAAGAAAAGTAGCATAATTCTTCAATATAAAAAAGAGACTTTAAGATTAATGTATGTGTGAGAGAAGGGTGATTGCATACACTTAGCAAAAACAAAACAAACGTCTATTAATAAGTGATATATAATATTAAAAAACATTATGTCCAAATGTCTAAATAGAGTGCTGGAAAATTAAAAAAAAAAATAAAATTTTATTCTAAAACTTTCGAGGTTCATTTCAGTTGTGTTAAAAAAAACTTAAATAACCTTTTTTTTTTTTTTTTGGCAAATTAGGATTTCGAACCATCAGAACGTGAGAACTCGAGACGTATGATGGTTAAAACTCATTTGTGTATGCAAGCGTTCTATTGATACTCAAACATTTATTTGTTAAGTACTTTTAAAATAAAATTAATTAAATTCTCCGTTTAAAAGTACTATAAATACTTTTTTTAATCTGTTTTTACAAATTTTCAAACTAATTTTGATTGTGTGTTTTCAAATAGTTAAAAGCATTGTCTAATATTTTAATAAAATATTTCGAATTTTTTTAAAAAAATATATTTTTAGCTATCTATAAACCATTTAAAAGCATAAAAAACACATACCTTTTTTTAATATTATTTTTTTATCAAATTTATTCAAGAAAATATATCATTAAACAAACTATTTTCAAGAGTAATTCTTGAAATAGGTGGTCGTCTCTTCGTATTAACCGTCAGCAAGCAGAGAGATGACCTACAGACGTGACGCCAAGTTTGATTCTTTTAAAAATTCAAGACGACCAAATATATAAAATGATTAGAACTTTCGATTTTTTATATATATAATAAATTGTATTTTAAAATGAATAAAAAATTACAGCTAATAATAATAATAATAATAATAATAATAATAATAATAATAATAATAATAATAAGTAGAAAGTTGATTATTTTATAAAAAAAATGAATATAGAATGATTATTTTTGTTCAGTTTTATATATATTATATATACACTAAATTATATTTTTCAATGAATAAAAAATATAATTAATAATAATAATAATAATAATTATTTATTATAATAATAAGTAGAAAGTTTATTATTTCTATTAAAAACAATTGATTATTTCTATAAAAAGAAGAAAAAAGATGTAGAAATCGAAGTGCCCCAGTAAAGTTTATGGACAAGCGTCTAAACTTTAAACCACTGCGCCAACGTATTAAATATATTCAAATGATGCTATTTTACTTTTATATATTATAATAATATACACTAAATTAATTACAAGGGACAAAAATACCCGATGGGGGCAACTTGTAAAGGATACTAGTTCGGATCAAAGCTGAACTAGGCGACCAGTCGAACGGTTTTGCTTACTATCCACGTGACAGGCCAATTGTTCCCTCCATTAAACACATGTCTCCCTATTTTTGTGGAATTGGAACCGTTTATTCAAATGAGGATCCTTACCACTCGAACGGTTACTTTTCCCATCCCCTATAAATACCAATAGAAACAAAGGATTGAGGTAAGCAAAAACTGATTAACTGAAGTTTTCATTATTTACCCGGCACGAAGACTAACAAGATCGTCGGAGTATTAACTTGTTTTTGCAGGTTCACTTATCCTAGAGTGTTCTCTCGAGAAACTATTGTGTTTATAGGAAATTTTTCGGTAAGAACATATATATATATTTTATAATGCAACGTTATTGTCTCTTGAAGAAAAGATAAAAAAATTGTGCCTAGTTAGTCGTCCTCTCAGACATCCATGTTTTGAATTTAAAGAAAAAACTGACATGGCGTCAACGGAGCGCCACTTCTGTAGGTCGTTTCTCCTCTTGCTGATTGTTGATAGATCGTCCCTTCAAGAGATGATCATCTATTTTCCAACCATTATTTTTGGGAATAGTTTGGTTAATGATATATTTTTGGAATAAGTTTGATAAAAAACAATATTAAAAAAACACACATGGAATCCCGAATGGAACTAATTCCTTATCTTCATATATGGAAAACTCTTCAATGTGAGTGTAGGATATAGTTGAACAATCATAAATGAAATCAACTCTATTGACAAGTGGTTTTTTTAGTACAACAAATGTTGAAATGATCATGTATTGAACTTCCAACCTATGCCAAAGGAACCATATGTCTTAACTACTGAGTTATGATTATATTGACTGCAAGTGTTGTGTTAATACATAATATATTTGTAAGGAAAAAAAAAGCCTTAAAGAGAACTATCATGTTTTGTATTAGGGCTAAAATGGTCTATTCTCTTAGATATGTGCCAGAGACTTGGGGTAGGGTTATGCTCAACCACACATAATTTTTCCTTTTATGTGCATAAGCATGTCGTTTATATTTTGGGGGAGATAATATTTAAGCATAATTAGCAAAAGAAAAGTTGAATTGAGAGACCTAGCAACAGATTCGCATATTGGAGATTAGTAAGTAATTCCGATAAACACAATCAAAGTTAGAGGAGGCTCCAGCCAAAAGAGAAAATAACAACTAATATTAGATTTCTATATTTTTTTTTTGTATTAATTACAAATTTACATATGCCTCCAACTTAAATTAAAAGACATGACAATGAGCCAATTAAATAAGATCATTTGTCTTCTCACTAAGTCCTAAAATGATTTAATCAGATTATGCCATGTGGCGATGGGTCTAAATTATAAATAAACTTAAGTCGATTCGAAGAAATTGGGTCAAGCCCACGTAAAATCTGAAATTCATTAAAAAATTGACTAGGTGGGCAAAAACCAAAGCTGAAGTTAGCCTAAAGTTCAAGTCAAGTCTAAGGCTCCAAGTCATCAAGACTCACAAATTGGCAAAGTTTAAGTTAGCACAAAGGCTTAAGTTAGCACAAACAGAGCTTGTAAGCCCAAGTTCACATAAGATCTATGAAAGAATTTAGAGGTAATATCTTTGGAGGGCTGTTTTAGAAACTTATTTACGTAAATGTCTAAATTTCTATAAATTTACACTTTTAGATTTCTGCAGGTAGGATTTTCATTTAATTCCAAATTTACCCATATTGATTGCATTTTCATTTATTAATGGATTTGGATTTTTTGAAATATAAAATTGTTATTTCCATAAATTAATATCACAATCATTTAATAAATGTAGGCCCCATAGATATTATCTCAATTCAAATTCCTTAATTCTCTCCCCCAAATCCCCCAAAAATGATTTTTTTCATCTCTCCTCCATTGTTTCCGTTCTCTTCTCCAAATCCCTCGATTTTCTTCTTCTTTGTTTTTTCTTCCGTTTTTTCTTCAGTTTTTTCTTCTGTTTTTCATCTCTCCTCCATTGTTTCCGTTTTCTTCTTCGTTCACTACCCAACAAAACATCTTTGTCGTCTGCTACGGTGCTACAAACACTTTCCCTTCGATTTCTGATATGTTGCACGGTGCTACAATGTTTCAAAATGGTAATCTAAATTTTCTGCACTCCTCTCACATTCGCACTTGTTCCAAAAAAAAAAAAACACAGTATGCTACACGCCACTCATCATTCAAAACATGAATTCTGGTTTTTCCACCGTCATTCACGCCTCCAGCAATTACATGTTTTTATTATTTCTTATGATTACAGGTTAATATCACAGTTTTTTCCACTGTCACATTATTTCTGCACTTCCTATTACTATCTTGTTTTAAATTACATTTTAGCTATTCATATTTATGGGTATAAATTATGTTCATGTTGTTTTGTTATTATAAGATAGGGATTAGTACATACATGGGTATATAATATACTTGTACTATTGAAATATACTATCAATTACGTATAAACACCTATTAAGTAGTATATAATTTATACCCATGTAATGTACTTTTATAAATGTCATGTAGGTAGCACTTTTATTACTTCTTCTTCTTTCCTTTTGTTTTGGTAGCCATTTGCACTTGACCATGTTAATGTAATTCAAATAATATATATCCACCTAAAACATGTAAAATAGTAAATGTTCATTACAGGGCAAACAATCCAAGCTGAAAGCCAATATGAAGTTCTAAAAGACATGGTATAAAGTATAACATATTGAGTATATAATATATCTGATATAACATAGACTAAACCTTATGTGATATAAAATTTATCCATATGTATTGATGTAAATCATTAACGGTATATATCCAATATATTTTGAACTTTAAATCACCATCCGTATATATCGAGATACATAAATCTTGAGATATAATATATATCATTATCTAAACACTATATATCACCATACATACGTTACTCAGAACAAACGAGTAAAGAAAAATATACTCGTATATACCAATTTAATACCGAAAGTCCTCTGTAAACTAGAGATATATTATATATCCTATTATATTTTCCATGGAAATTGTTTCACCGGTATATATGAAGATACTTTTATGTAGATATATATTATATATCCTAATCTATATCACTATATTATATAAACTCAAATATACACTGTTATAAATGATAATAGCAGATACATTGAGATACCAGAAGCCAGAGAGCAACAGATTCTGTCAAAAAATGAAACCTAATTTTAGAATATACAATAAGAACTATATCTCCAATGTTCTGTACAAAATTGAAACCTAAATATAACATAAAATACGGTATAAGTGGACATAACGAGCTGGATTGATCATGTGACGGAGGAAGAAGATGAAATTAGAACTTACAGTGTAATAGGTCGACGTAGCCGCCAGAGACGAAGGAAGCGTGACGATGTTGCCCTCTGAAATGCGACGGAGCCTGCCGGAGATATTTTCTGCAGAGAACGGAGAAGCACCCACTGGAGATATCTCTTCAGAAACGCGACCGGAAGCTTGATGATGGAGAAAAGGTTTTGTCGCAGTGGTGAAGAAGGAGAAAACAACGGAGATGAAGAGGTTACGAAATCGTGGGTTTCTAAAAATCCCAATTTTTGAATTTTGAATTTGCTTAATTTTAGGGATTTCATATATCTTAATAAATATTTACCAATTTCATATTTTATTAATGATTTAATATTGAGATGGATATATTAGTAATTTTTATTATGGGTACCATCTATTTTGGGAATTATGTTAGACAAAAGTGTAAATTCCAGTACTTTCAATACTTTTATGTAATTAGGTCTCCTAAATAGACCATCTATGTACTAATCCCAAGAATTTATAAAGGGAAATCTTTAGGAATGACTACACACATGTTATTGTTAAGAAAAATGGTCAAAGTTTTTCTAAATTGCATTAAAATTTGGGGAGGTGTATAATTCTTTATTTATCCCTCCACACATTTTATGTCCATATTGTCCTTGCAGATTTTCTTCGTTTTACCCATTGACGTTTTAGTCCTCCCACATTCGACAAATCACATGTTCAAATGAAATCCCTAAAATCTCTCCCTACCACCTTAACTACAAAATCAACATAATTCCTAAGATCTTTCCACAAAATTTAAACCACCAAATATACCTATATCATTCAAATTAGTTTGAAATATTATTAATTTCTTGTTAACGAACATAACTAATTAGTTTGAAGATTCCATTGCAGTTAGCAACCTTAAATACGGTTTATCTTTAATATTATTACACAAGGTGCCAGTAATCCCCACCCATTTTCTTGTTACATTTTTTTCAAAAATTAAACGAATCAATGCGGGAACACTATGCAATCATTCTTAGCCACAGTTTTACATGATGGAAGTTGGGAGGAGCACGACAATTATCAAGGGTTCAGTACCGGGTACATTTCAATTCCATTTGATTCCACCCTACAACAACTCAGTGAATGTATCTCTAGAGATCTTCATTTTCTAGAAGGAAAAAAGATTACACGACTTTCTCTGTTCGGAAATGGTGCTGGTAAGTCGATAATTATGAGGCTGTTAGTAGATAGGGATGTGTCGTGGGCCATATCCTATTGTTGGATGTCATGTTCAGCGACTACTGCATAGTCGTAGATATTGATCCTGTACATAATATCATATACAGGGTTAGTGAAAGTTTAGACGCCGCCTAGAATACAGTTTACCTTAGGGGGAATAAATTTATTTTCATGGACCCTATTGTTCTTGATTGTACTCCCTCTGATTTCACGTTGGAAGAATTCTCTATCTTTCAAAATAAAGAAGAGTTAAAGAAGGCGCTTTATGTTATTGCATTAAAAGGGAGTTTGCAGTTTAAAACCGTTAAATCCAACCAAAAACAGCTGGTTGTGAGGTTCATCGAAGAAACGTGCAAGTGGTATTGCTGCTCCTTTTGATATGACGACGATAAATTATGGATGATTAGAAAACTCGTACTGGATCATACGTGTTCGAATGACGCTGTTCGTAGTCACCGTAAGCAAGCAACAGCAACAATGATAAGCGAATGTGTCAAGACAATGTTAAGTATGAACAATGGGAGGCACTATAGTCCACGTGACATAATCGATTATGTTCGGAAGAAGCACGAAGTCAATATTAGTTATGATAAGGCCCGGAGAGGAAGAGAGAAGGTCGTTAACTCATTAAGGGGGTCATCGGAACAGTTGTACGCTCTCATCCCGTCCTTTGCAGGCAGGCTGATCGATAAAAATCCAGATACAATATCCGCCTGTACTTACTCTGTCTTTAGTCATTCTATATGCATATTTATTCCATGTATTTCTGCAGGGACATACACAGCTCACGAGGTTGATGATGATAGAAGGTTTTAAATTTTTTTTTATGAGCTTGGCAGCATAATAAATGGATGGAAACACTGTCTTCCAGTATTTTCGGTCGATGACACATCCCTAAAAAATAAATTCTAGGGCACTCCAATGACGGCCTGTAACTTTTGATAGAAACTCCCAAATCTACCTATTGAGTTTCGCTGTTCTTGACTCGGAGAATGATGCATCCTGGGAATGGTTTTTTCAGAATATGAAAGCAGCATTTGAAGTACTGGAAGATTTAGTTATAGTGTCTGATCGTCACAACAACATAGATGTATATGGTTCTGCACACTATGGTATTTGTGTATTTCATTTGTTAAAAAACCTTAAACAACGACATAAATGTAAACATATTGACGGATTATTTCATAAGTGTGCGAACTCATATACATCTGATGTTTTTGAATTTTATATGAGATAGTTGGAACAGATAGTACCGTCTATTAGACGGGAGCTTCCAGAAATAGGCTATCATAAGTGGGCTCGTGCATTCTCAATGAAGAACCGGTATGCCTTGATGACAACAAATATTTTCGAGAGTTTGAATTACACCCGTAAAAATACTCATGAGTTGCTAGTTATATCTCTTTTAGAAAGTATAAGAGATCCTTTGCAAAAGTGGTTTTATCAGCGAAGGTTGTTTTCTAATTTTCAATTAGTAGATATCACCCTATGGACTGCGAAGGTACTACGTTCATCCTTGAAGCAGAGTCGCACAATGGATGTAAGATTTATTTGCCAGCATTTTATCCATGAATTAATTTGTTTTTCGTGTTTTTTGTTGATATATTGCTTATGTCATTTTATAGATATACCCGGTCAATGACCATCAATTCGAAGTCCAAGTACAGAGTAACCACTTTGAAGTTGATATTCTTAACCGTAGATGCACATGTAGACAGTGGGACTTAGACTTGATCCCATGCCCACATGCATGTCTTACTATTGGTCGGAGAGGGTTGGATTTAAATAAGTTTGTTCATGATTTCTATCAAGTGTCAACATTGCAATTATTATACGAGGGTGACGTACATCCAATTGGTCAGACTTACAACATTGCGTCAACAGTTGGTCAAGATGAGGGAGACATCCTCCCTCCAAATGTAAAACACTTTGCTGGTAGGCCACGGAAAAAGAGACTTGTTGTTCTTGTTGAAACGAGATCGACAGTAAAATGTGGTAAATGTGGTCAGTCATGACACAATCAGAGAGGTGTAAAAACACACTCAGTCATTTGTTTTGTTCTGTTTTTTTTTTAATTGTAACCTTCAATGTCTTTTTGATAATAATCAGTGAGAGTTATTTTATTATTTATTTTCCAGTCAACATTTATACCATCACCAATTCCAGTCAACATTTACAATCAATCACCTTATATATGACCCATTTTGATAACGTAGTATTACACATTATATATATATGTAATTACTCCATGGTCAAAAGGAAGAATATAAAATAAGCACAATAGAATCCAACATCTGGTCATGAAATGCAATCAAATATAGAATTAAACTGTCCATACATCGTATAAGTACGTAGTTACCTCATTTTTAAAAGAAATCATAAACAAGTTACAACAAGTGGTAACTTAATGATCCTACAAGTCAAAAATAGGCGCCAAGATAAAAAGCAAATAACAAACAAAAGTTCAGAAGAAAGCATAAAAAATTATCATAAGAGAGATCCTGCCTATGGTTATCAAATGCAACCACATATAGGATTAATCTGGCCATACATAGTATAACTAATTACCATATTTTCAGAAGAAAACATAAAGAAAGTAACTTGTTTGTTCATACATAGTTTAATATAGTAGCCCAAAAAACCACAAATAAAATTTGTCCATATGTAGTTTAAATAAAACATATAAAAGTCTAGCAGAAGTGAATGTTCTATGAAGTTTCAAGTATAAGTGTGTCACCCTCGCGGTTTTTGGGATTGGCTTAAGAGTTCAAACGACGATTGATGGTATCCCCTTGGTGTCTTCTCTTGCGCAATACTTTGTCCCCTCAGTGCGTCTATATAGATCCACATAGCAATATTTTCGATAGTATCCTCTACCTTCTTCATTGTTGCATCACGGGACAATAAATCATTTTTTTGCATTTTTATATTGGTGTTCACCTAAAAATTAAAATAGACCATGTTACCATGACAGTGCATGTATCTAACTACATTTATAGTTAGGACAATTATGTATACAGTATCTATTGAAGTGCTGACCTCCCTTCTGAAAGTCGAACCTCATGGGGAAGTACTTGATCCTGTATTTTTATTCCCATAGCATATGATATCTAAAATGTCAAACCAACTTGAAATAATAGATATATATAGTTATATGATTACTCACCCGTTGCAAATTATTCACTCCTCTACTAACTGGTGTCTTTAGAAGCTTAGGGTGTCTAAGTTTGGATGTCTCCTGCATACGGTAGGATTACATGAGTACATGTTTCATTTTATATAGTTTATACATCTAAATAAAACAAAAGGTCACCTTTCTCACCGCTGCCCCAATTGCTTGAGTCCTCTTCATCTTCTCAATAATTTTGTCCTCGTCAATACATCTTATGACCTCATTGATTTGTTCATCAATATTACCAAGTCCATCGCATGCCTGCATCATATATTAAACATCCTGAGTTCACATTCAAAATATCATAAGTGCATCACATATTAAGTTCTTTTTCGCTACCTGAGTTTTGTCTTGAGTGGGTTGTTTTTCAGAAACCTTTCCTGCATTAGTTGTCGGGGTGGTACTCGCTCGAATACCTTGCACAACTGCAAGGTGTGGTTGTCTTTGTCCACCTGTAGGGTTCTCCTCATCATCTTTCCTCTACACAGCTAGGGCTTTTTCTTGGTGGTGATCATCAATTGGATGGTCATTCTTTTTCTTATCTATTTGAGCTTCTAGAGTCTCAAGCTCATTTGTAAATGATGATGTCCCCTGCAACATTACAACCTAAATATATCAGGATGAGACTGTAATAAACATACGGAGTAGCTAAGTACATTTACCTTGTAGACAGTTTCGAATGCAGCTCCCACATTCACATCCCCTATCATCATAAACCTATCGAGTCTGTCATCCTCCAGTCCATCACTTGTGTTCAATTGTTCAAGAATCATATTTAAGCTTGTAATAATGCCATCAAGCTTCCCTGCGAATTCCTTCTGGGTCTTTACAATTTCATCGTACTTCTTTTCAATTACAGTCAAATGCTCGTTTATACCTATTGCACTCCCAAATGCTAGGGTTTGGATGCCCCACATTGTTGTTCCATCTTGATCTTCGAGGAATGACGCCATATATGACATGGTTAGTTTTTTTTTTCAGTTGGCTCCATTGGCACCACTTCCAGCTACACAAAAAGGTGAGGTATTTAGTAATTTAATCAGGTTGATAGTACAACTTATTCTAAAAAAGAGTAACTAGAACATTGCCGTTGACGAATCAAGAATCTTTGCAGCCAATTCCTTCCACTCTAGCTATAGTTCGGTTTCCCAATTGAGCATCCGCGGAATGCCATACCCAATCCTCTGTGCATAATAATTTGGTGGGGTACTAAGTGAAGGTATGACCTCGTACGCCCACACTATTAGCACAGATATGAATCCACTCATCCCTATGCCTGTTAGCCCTCGGTTGTCTGACGCCTTTTTCATGTAGTCAATAAGAAGGTCAAATGCTACCCTCCCCCATGAGTAGTTATTGAATATTTCTTCATCATCTACCATTAGGGTGTGGTCCATCTCTACATGTACAGAGTCTTGATGTGGCAAGCTAGGCCATCTTCACCATATCATCTTCATGTGCATTCTTGTTAACCTCGAAAGCAAGGTTTAGGTGTTTCCTTGTCACAGACTTCTCCCCCTCAAAATAAACTTTTCTTATGTGTGCTCCCCCCTTTACCCTATCTATGTCTATCTGGGGTAATGAACCACAGTTCAACCTTGTCACCAGGGTAAATTCCTTGATTCCAAACTTTAATATCTTTCTCCCAATATAGAAGTTCAATTCTGATATCTTTTTTTGGTTTACAAAGGTGTTGAATTAGGTGAAGGAGAAGTTGAGATGAGGTTTTGCTAATTGAGAAGTCCAATAGATTGCCAAAACAGGTTTTCCTAAATCTATCACTATGTTTTTCGCCTAGGTTTGTTCGAATACTCTCCATTATCCCTCATTGCAGCAATGGTATATTTTCAGTGCTCGATTTCTTCTGCAAGCCTTCATTAGGTACATATCATTCTTAGCAATTGTAAGAGTTGTGTAAGTAACAAAATGTTGGCGGCAGATTACAGATTTTAGACTAAGTAAACTATGTTCAGTACAGTGTAAGTTTTATTATATACAACGTATGAATAAGAAGATACCTCGTTTTCATCCTCGTCTTGTTGCTTCAGCACGCTTGTAGCCTTCTCCTTCTGACTTTTATTCTTATCATTGGTTGGAACTGTCTTTGTAGGGTCTTTTTTGACAATGATCTGAAATAAAAAAAATACCACATTGTTTCTGTAGCGTTATTGGGAATTAAATTTTATAGAAACATACTTGTTTTGTAGTCTTTGGTTTTTTGGGTTGGGAAACTATCTCTTTCGATTCTGTCATTGATTCTTCCTCATGATCGGAGTTGTTTATCTTGTATTCGTCTGAAGATTCATTATCATCCTGTGATTCCCCGTCATTTGATTGTTGAACATCCTGTTGGAAGAGAAGGAAATAATTGGATGTGCAACTATATCCATACAAACGAGTTTAGAAATCATATTTACCTCGCACTTGTCACTTAGCCACCCATTGTTCTCCTTGAGTTTCTTCTTTTCGGCAACCTTTTCATCATTCCCTTTTGTTTTACTCGGTTGGTCTTTCCTCTTTTTCACCTGTTCTTCGTTCTCTGTTTTGCCACGTTTTGACTTTTTGTCAGGCGTCTTTTTAGGTGCACGTGCCTTTATAGTGTCCATCTGGGGTGTGATAATTGCGCCTTTAGTGATAGAATTCTCAGCCTACGCATACATTCAATTAAGTATGACATATAGTTAACCTTAAACTTAAAGAGGTAATTTATTGTAACCTCGATCTCGCTGTCCAATGAGATTGTGTACAGTTTGTCTGACTTTGGTCTTGAAGGATTGATTCCAGCAGCTAGCAATCGTTGGCTCGAACATCTACCTTCGTTGCCTTGCCTTTAACCATATCTAGAGGGAGAGAAGGCGAGTTTCAACATATTATAAGCTGCTAAAGAATTACCAAAAATAAAGAAGACATGAAATTATTAAACTACAGCTTTTGAAATGAATACATCATAAGAGATAGCAATACAACAGGGTAGATATAGGATTCTACAGAGCATATGACCATTTTGACTGGGTTATCATTCTTACTTTGGTTCTAAATCATCATAATACTATTCTTACTTTTGTTGTTTTTTTTGGTTTTCTAAAACCATCTTAAACTGACATGATTAAACAATCTTTCAACATCAAAAAACAGGCCAAGGTATCATAAAAATATATATAATATATAATTTTGATCTGCCAAAAAACACTAATATATAATTTTGATGTGTAAGGTTCTATATATAATATATAAAAAAACAGCACTTAGACTAAGACCTCATCGACCCCAAATCTCTGTATATAGAACCTTTCATTCTACCATCAAATTCAACATATTATAAGTTGCTACAGAATTACCCAAAATAAATGATGTTTCTTGAGAAAGGGGAGTGAGAAAGTTCCTATCCTATCTCACAAAATAAGTAAGAGATGCTAATACAATGGGGTAGATATAAGATTCTACAAAGTAAATGACCAAATCATTGAAACTTTATTTTGGTATTATTTTGAAACAGAATTCGTATATCATAACATTGACCAAAAGACAACTGTGCAACAATGAGCAGTAAATTTCAGCAGTTGCTCAAAGTTTTTAAAAGAAACAACACATAACCTTCTAAGCGTAGAAAATATGGAAAACGCTAAACTGAATAATTTTAATCTCCTTTAGAAAGGATGAGATACAATCTCACTCACGCTAAAACTTCTATACTAGAAGAATCAACAAAAAAGTAGATGAATAATATCGTATAGCTTCCAGTGGTAATAACATAAACAACAAAAAATAAGGCTAAAGTCTAAAAATAAAACAGCGTGAGATTAAGAAATGAACGAAGAAGAAACGATTGCTTCAGTAAATAACTATCACATTTTGAAATTATTTTCAAAACGAGAAACTAATATGCAAAAGTTGATCCAAACTCATCAATACAATTAAACAATAGATCATTTCGATGAAGTTACACATCAATCACCGTTAGCAAGTCAGTATTTCAACAGAAGAGCAACTGTGCAACAATGAAAATACATAGGATTCTACATAGTAAATAAAATTATCAGCAGTTGCAACAATGAAGTGTGGTACTTCATATCATATCTCACAAAATAAGCAAGAGATGTCAATACAACGAGGTAGATATAATATTCTACAGTCATTACATGATTAGAGTTTGATATAGAGACTCCTTTAACACGTGCTCTAATTTCAAAAATCAGGTCCTTAACTTTTGATCTAGTTGCAAGTTGGGGTATCCTAATATTATTTGGTAATTACTCAGTTTAGATTAGGGCCGATTGTTTCCTATAAAGCCAAGCTCCTTTCTGTCTCCATCTTTCGACAGAAGTGAATATTGAAACAAAATACAAATATAAAAAAATGTTGACTCGAGAGATCAACAGACATTCATTCAATTGTTTAATAAAATCCAGCAATTAATTTGGTAATTGGTAGCATAACCCTCCAAACCAAATTATTGACATTCATATCTGATAATTAAAACAAAAAATAATTAAAATAAAATCCAATCATTTTCTTGATTGATCTGTCTACCACTGGTTTGCGCATGCCCTAACTCTAAGTATTTATCTACACAGTACTCCCATTAATGAAATTCAAAAGGAGGAAAAAGGAAACATGCAAAGAACTACATAAAACCAAAGTCTTCTTTATTAATCAAAACCAAAGCCATCATATACATTACTGTTTATTATTTATATATATATAGTTAAAGTTTGATCTAATGACTGATTAATTAAGCTTAATTAATATTGTATTAAGTGGAGCACTAATTTAGGAACATGAAGCCTTAGAAGCTCCTAAAAGACAGAGATGGAGACCCTTAATCAAAGGATTTAGGTCTGCTTAATTAGCCTTCACATCATGCTTACGCCTCACCCTCACTCTCTCTAACTATATACTTAATCAAAGATTCACAAATTTTTAATCTATGTGATCACTTTCAATAAAATAAAAAAGGTTCAATTGCAATAAAACCAATTCAAATGTTTCAAAAATAAATACAAAGCTGAACATATTCCTAGTGACCATGGAAACAAAGAGCCCCTCACTGTTGAACATATTTCTCAGTAAATATAACTTCTTTACACAATATAGGCAGTAGATAAATACAAAGAGCCCCCCACCGTTGAACATATTTCTCAGTAAATATAACTTTTTTACACAATATAGGCAGTAGATAAATACAAAGAGCCCCTCACCGTTGAACATATTCCTCAGTAAATATAACTTCTTTACACAATATAGGTAGTAGATAAATACAAAGAGCCCCCATACCATTTTATATCTATTCTTGTGAGATAGGAAAATGATAGACAATGGACCGCAATAAGCTAAGGGAAGCGACCCACGAAGGCTGAACGGAGCCGAGCATGGCTCGGCTCCGTTCAGCCTTCGTGGGTCGCGGTTCTGACCCCTGCTCGGCGTCGAGCCGGGCTCGACCCAAGACCGAGCCCCGTTCTTCCTTGTCTCCTATTACTGGGGACATCCCAACCTATAGGCCCACGCGTATCATGACCCAATGAGCCCAATTATCGTGAGATGACCTAGGGTTGGAATTCGTGAAACCCTAAGGAGAAGATCAACCATAAATAGGAGGGGGGAATCACCCATTCAAGGTAAGCTAAAAGCACATGCTAAGTACTCTTGCTTGCCTAGTTATTTCTCCCATAGCTGACTCAGGCATCAGAGCCCGTGTGACACTAGTCACACCGGTTTAGAGTTACTCGATTTTGCAGGTATTTGATCCCTTGATCATCAAGTTTGGTGCACATTTTGGAGAGAACAGGGAAGACCAAAATCCAGGAATCAACAATTGACACCGTCTGTGGGGAGATACAAGCTATACACATGAGCAACATGACTCTGGAAGAAAGTCCACGACGCTCCGATGACGACTGCCATCCGATGACGACTGCCATCCGAAGACGAGGCTGAACATGGATGACCCTCTACTAGGCGGAGTTGAGGGCAAGGTGAGCCGACTCAACCTGAAACATCGGGAAGAGTTGTCTGAGGTCCCTAGAGTCGAAGTTCCTGAACAACCCCTAAATAAGTTCGTGGCTCTGGTAGAAAAGGTCGAGGGCATGTGCCAGCGCATGACCCAACTACTTCAGCAGCTGGAGCAGAGGGAGACAAGCCTACTACCCCTCGTCAGAGACCTCCAGAAGCAAAAAATCACAACACTGAGTGAAGTTGAGGAGTCGACAAACAAAGCGCAGAGCAAGTAGAAGTTGAGGGGGAATGACAGGCGGAAAACCCGGATTTTTGACTCGCGAGGTCAGCCTAAGGACAACAAAAAACAACCGAAATCCCTGGTACCTAATGGAGGTAAGGAGGAGCAGAATAATCGAGGAAACCTCAGATTGATAGACCTCGACAAGGAAAATCCAGTGGAACGACCCGAACTATCTGAAAAATAACTGAGCTAGAAGGAAAAGGGGTTCGACCTCAAGCAGTTAGTAGACCAAGTAGATTCTCCATTTATGGAAGAAATAATGGGGGAGAAGGTACCCTCGAAATTCAAGTTACCGGCAATAATGCAATTCGATGGTCGGCTGACCCAGTAGATCATCTCGACGCCTACAGAGAATGGATGGACATCTACGGGGTATCAGAGGCGATCAGAGGCTGAATTTTCTCCTTTACCCTAAGCGGGTCGGCTAGGGTATGGTTTCAACAATTGAAGCGAGGGTCAATTTCAAGCTTCAAAAGTCTGGCTAGGGCATTCGTGACCCAGTTTATAGGAGGACGGAATCGAAGCCAACCAGTAGCTTACCTCCTGACCATAAAGCAGAGAACAACAGAGAGTCTTCATGATTATGTGGCTCGATTTAATGAGAAGAAACTACAGGTAGAAGGTCTTACTAATGCGGTATCGCTACTAGCTTTCATGTCCAACATCAAAGATGAGCACCTATCGTTTTCATTCAGGAAAAAGACCCTGAACACCTTTGTAAAAGCACTGAGCCGAGCCCATAAATACATGAGTGCTGGGGAATTCTTTTACTCAAAAAAGGAACCCGAAGGAAAGCAAGCCGACCAGAAAATAGAAAGGTCTGGTGAGAAACAACAAAGGTCGAGATGGAAAAAACGAGATCGAACTAGCCAGAAGTATCCGCCTCGAAAGTTCGAGAAATATACTCCAACTACAGTCCCACTTGAAGAAGTACTAATGGAGATCAAGGATCAACGATTGCTTAGATGGCCAGAGAGGATGAAAGCACCTTCGAATAAAAGAAGCAATGGGCGATACTGCCTCTTCCATCGAGACCACGGGCATGCCACGCAGAATTGTTTTGATCTCAAATAAGAGGTGAAAGGACTTATCCGGAGAGGATATCTCAAAGAGTATGTGGAAGATCCCAAAGCAACAGAGAATGACAACAAGTCCCCTGCCACGATATCCGGACAATAATTGGAGGTCCAATGGAGAGAGAATCAGGCAAGAAGAGAAAAGCGAGCGTGCGGGAAGCTAGGGCAAGCCTGGGGCATTGCCAAGTCTACCATGCATCTTTTGTAGGGCAACCCCCCAAAATCGAGTTTCCAGAGGATGAGACAACCCACATTTTCCACCCACTCAACGACACACTGGTTATTGCCCTAAAAATAGTCAATAGAAAGGTACATCGAATCTTGGTGGACGAGGGTAGCTCAACCAACATCATCTCCCTAACAGCTTATAAAGCTATGAATTTAGGAGACAAAGTGCTTAAGAGTAGCCCTGCACCACTAGTAGGGTTTGGGGGAGAGCGGGTCATCCCAAAAGGAAAGATAGAGTTGTCAGTAACATTCGGAAGTGGGCCAAGCACTAAAATAAAGGAGTTCCTCGTGTCGACTACTCATCCTCCTATATACGATGTTGGGGAGGCCAACCATACACACATTTGATAACTCTCCAAAAGAGAGTTATTTTAGTATTTATTTGGATAGTTTTATACAAGGAGTTGTCAAAGTATGTCAGCTTTAAGCTCTTAAACATCATGAAAAATCTTATAAATCGAGTATCGAGCCAAAGTCCCAGGTCTTGAATGCTTTGGCTAAAAAATGCCCTAAACTCTCTTATTTTTGGGCTTAAATGCACAGGTTTGGAAAAAGAAGATAAAGCATGAAGAGGGTGTTAAGTCCAGAGAAGAGTAGATGAAGCATGTCGAGGTAGAGCAGACGAAAGCTGGAGCGAAGCAATGCTGGAGCATGGAAATAATGTGCAGTAATAGCCAAACACGGGAATTTACCATGTCCGTACAATCTTCAGCTGGGTGCCCTAAAAATGGAACCCGATATAAAAGGGACATGTTCCCTATCCGCCACACACAGATCCCAATGGAGACATACTTTTGAGAGCTGAAACGACAAGGGAAGAGGAATCTTTCCATTTCGGGGAGAAAGCTGACGACAGAGTGGGATATTCGGCTGCTGCTTCGAGCTGTCATTTTTTCCTTGGTTTTTCTGTTATTTCCTTGAAATGTGTTGTCTTCTTCCTTTATCCATTGTATTTTCTTCTTTATCCATGAGCTAAACCCCATTTTGGGGGAGATTTACATGTTGTAGCTGATAAGAAACCAAACCTCTAGCTGATTTTGTTCATTTTTAAATGAAGCTATGTTTATTTTCTTTATCTTATCGAACATTATTGGCCGCTCTATTCTGTATGCTAGCTTCTGTATTGACCTAGGAGGGCTTATGGAATGTTGACTTGCTTTATTTGTGATTAGTATTTTTCTATAGTATTTTGTGGATGCACAAGAATGTGGTCCCCTAATCGTGCCTAGAACTTGTTTCTATTGCTTAGAACTTAGCAATGGGAGTTGTGGGTATCCATGTTTGGGTGTCTTGGGAGGGAACCATGTCGAGTTAGGCATTAATGAATGTTGTCGAGCTAGAGTGTAGATTGAGAAATCAGTGAAAACGTGGTAAATCTCCCCCACTTTTTCATATCTGTTAACCACCCATTTCCGTTATTTTGTGGTGTAACCTTCTTCCTGTCATCAGTTGTTTGAACTGTGTCTGCTGTTGAGAGTGTTTACGGCTTTGTTTATAAAATTTCTTTTACATACGAAGCCAATCACTTATATTTCCTTGTTTTTACATTTTGGTATCTACGAACATCGTTTACAATATTATCCAAAGTCCCTGTGGATTCGACCTCGTTTCATACTACAATTGATAATTTTGTGTATACTTGCACGTGTTGTCAACACGGTTGTGTGGACGCAACAACGCTCAAGGCAATACCCTCCACATACCACCAATCTATGAAGTTCCCAACACCTAGAGGTATAGGTGAGATCAAAGGGGAGCAGCGGGTATCATGTGTGTGCTACTACATCTCATTAAGAGGCAATGACGCAGGAACTAGAGCCTCTACCTCGGGATGATCTCTGCAACTTTATCAACCAATAAAAATAGGATTTAGAGTAGATGCAACTTTTTAAGATTGTCTTTTGTTTTTTCTTTTCTTTTTTAAGGTTGTCTTTTACTTTTACTTTTCTTTTTAAGGTTGTTGACTGGGATGCGAATTTAAGATAGCTTCCGACAATTACCTGAAGATCAATGGGGAGGAGCCAAGCCAAAATCTACCAAGTTTTGCTCCTTCACCAGGTTTTGGCCCCACCGCTCGATATCTGATAATTGAATGATAGTATGGTAGAAATCCAACACCTCAGCGGTGAGTTCACAGCTCCAAGAAAAAGAAATAGAGGGATTTCAGAGCATGACATGGGAAAGCCTCGATAGAGCTCGAGAATCTACTTACCTAGCTCCCTACACTCTATCGGGATAGGAAAATATAATCCTCGGCCATGCCAAGCTAGCCAGTCACCACCGACAAGGAACCACTCATCCTTTCAGTGCTTTACCGAAGAAGGACCCATAATGAGAATTTGGTTCGCGAGCTAACATAGAAATGAAAGTTATCGTCGAAGCTATTTTTAAGATAATAAAGCGACATAAAGTCGGCCGTGGTTATAGGTTGGTCACCCCCAAGGTAAGACCATAGGATAAAGTAACTGATTAACGTGGACCACCCATTAGGGATGATCTGGGACGGAGCTACTTGATTGATGTTGTTTGAATTTGCAAGTGTACGAATCGTCACAAGTAATATAGAAGTAAGTAAAGTATGTTTCAACAGGGAATGAATGATTACTAATTACTAAAATCTCCACTTCAATTTTATTTGAATTTCAAACGTTTAATGGTGGTGAAATGAAGTAGTTTTAAAAGAAACTAGTTCAATAACGAAAGAAAATATCACAACTATAAAGAATCAAGAGTAAATTCAAGCGGATTAAACTCTAGAGCATGACTTCACCGATATCACCCTTTAACTCTTCCTACTACTTTATTCAAAACTTTTCTAAACAATGGATGTTGGCAGATTCTACCCTATTGACTTAATATTATTTCTCAAGCAATAACGATTTTCTTCGAAAAGTAGAGTATCTATATCTTCATGACTATTCCGACGATTCAAATAATTAAGCACGTAGAACCCAAAAACTATGCCACAAAATTCATAAGAATATCTCTATCTCTTGCTTTAATTTCATGAGAACTATTCAACTCTAGTCAATAATCTTGTTTCTCAACCTCGATTTATGACAATGAATCAATGTAAAGAATGGTCAAATCTCAACAATGCATTAAGAATATAAAAAGTTCTCACAACCAACAAGTTTAGAAAGAAAACCAAATAAAGAACATAGAAGAGTCAAGTTCGATAAAGGCTACATCAATGCCCCAGAAAATGTATTTAGTTCATGCTTTAATCTACAAAGAAAATCTTAATCAACATCATTGAAGGAAGTTGAAGCTAAAGGAGAGAAAGAAAACAAATCTGGTGATCTCTCGAGCCTCCGTTCTTCGCGTTCCTGCCGATCTTCTCAAAATCCCATCTTTTATCTTTAAAAAAACGTTATGCATCCCTCTGTTTTGCTCCTCGGCAGCTAAGATAATATGAAATATTTAACAAAGTTTCTGTCGCGAGTGCCTAGGCGCCCAAACACGTGCCAGCAAAAAAACCCGCTTCCAACTTCGTAACGCCTAGGCGCCCAACATTCTGCCATTTTGTCAATTTTCGGCGCCTAGGCGCCCAACGCACTGGAATTTGGCTCGATTTTGCTTTTTTATTTGCTCTTTTTCTTGTCTTTATCAACTCAAGTCCTACAAAAGAAAGAAATACTAAAAACTATTAAGCTACCCAAAGGAAATGTCTGTAAAAACTATCAAATAACTAAAAAACACCCTAAATTACAAGAGTCAAAAGTCACTTATCAATTGAAAGCTAAAAATTTTTGAAGGAACAATGGTAGAGGTAAGCGGACACCAAATTTGAACATGGCTGCATAAAATACGACCTCCCCAGGGAAAGATCCATCAATACTTTCTCTAGGATTCGGAAGGTGAAGACTAACGGAATGTGGAATGCAGTATTTCAAGCGCAGACGACGTAGATCCCTCGCTGTAAGCTGAAGTTGTCCACCCAAGAAGGGCGATAAGACCTGGATTTGGAAGAGGGGTTCGATGATAACTCATCATCTGAGGTAGTCCACTCAAAATTCAAGTCACTACCGAACGCCATGAAAACAAAAAGCAACAAAGGATGAGAAAAGAGGAAGGGTTACCTCAAAGTGAAGGGGATGAATGGAATGTGATGGAAAATAAAGGGTTTTATATAGCTCCAAAAGCGAAGGAGCACGGCTCGGACCGATGGTCTTTGACCATTAGGCTGAGGCCTGCTCGGCTACCAAGAAACACGTGACCACCATGGCCATGAGTCTGAACATGATGTGAGGTATTACGGCCTTGATACGACTGCACTCACATGGGTACCAACATTACTCGGCTTGGTAGCGGAGGTGGGAGACCATCTCGATCACAAGTCAACAGCCGAGGTGGGAGACCATCTCGGTCACGTGTCTGACCAAGATGTGACAACTCGATGACAGATGAGATTCATCATTCACAAGTTTATCCAACATGGTGTGAACCAGAAGTTAATAATGACAACTCTTTCTTGACGC
Source organism: Momordica charantia (assembly GCF_013281855.1). Taxonomy (NCBI): domain Eukaryota; kingdom Viridiplantae; phylum Streptophyta; class Magnoliopsida; order Cucurbitales; family Cucurbitaceae; genus Momordica; species Momordica charantia. Next base: position 10,755,116 of record NW_028275164.1, on the reverse strand, counting down.
ACCTACAAATGTACTCCCGAAGTGATGAGACTAAGCAATCAGAAGTGCATCACCTGAGGAGTAGGGGCAACTGTTGTGAGATAGGAAAACGACAGACAATGGACCACAATAAGCCAAGGTAAGCGACCCACGAAGGCCAAATCGAGCCAAGCAGGCTCTGTTACGACCCCTGTTCGGCCCAAGATCCAGCCCCGTCCTTCCTCCTCTCTTGTTGCTGGGGACATCCCGGCCCATAGGTCCACGCATATCATGACCCAGTGAGCCTAACTATCGTGAGATGACCTAGGGTTGGAATTCGTGAAACCCTAGAGGGAAGATCAACCATAAATAGGAGGGGGAATTACCCATTGAAGGTAAGCTAAAAGCGCATGCTAAGTACTCTTGCTTACTTAGTTATTTCTCCCATAGCTGAATTAGGCATCGGAGCCCATGTGACAGTAGTCACACCGGTTTAGGGTTACTCGGTTTTGCAGGTATTCGGTCCCTTGATCATAAAGTTTGGTGTGCATTTTGGAGAGAATCGGGAAGACCAAAATCCAAGCATCAAAATCTATCATTCTTGTTTTTTTTTTGGTAATCCTCTATTCTCTCTCTTATTCCTTGTGACCATGGAACTCCAAAGTGTTTCACAATCTAATCTCCCAAAGTGTTCAGGCTTTCGGTCCTGTTGCCCAAAATACTCCCCTGTAGGTGTTATTTAATTTTTTCTTTTGCAATCTAAATTACACGGCAATCTGATTTTAACAATATTCTTATTATTTATAACTATATTTTGCAATTTAATCTTCCCCAACCAATCATATCTACAATGTGTTCTACAGAATATGTTGTGTCAACAAAATCCGTTGAATACCCGAGGTTGGTAATAGAAACATGCACTTAAACGATCTATTTTTTAAACCCCATTTTTTTAAACAATATTCAAAATCGGAGATACGCTTGGAGGAAGTCGAGTACATACCCTTGAAACCTATCTAGAACTCTCAAAATCGGCGTTCCCTTGAATATCGAAGCTCTATGCGTGTTCTAGAACCCTCAAGATATTGAAGCACGGCCTTAGACTGGACCGACCTTCAACATCTTCGAAAATCAGTTGCCTCTCAAATTCTTCCTCTATGGCTTCGAAAATCAGCTTATCTAGTGAGAGATACTTATACACCGCTTGGGATAGTTGTCCCGGTGGTCGAGTTGGAATTGATTATTGCGCTGCCGTTACAGTCTGGTGAGAGATACTTGTACGTCGTTTGAGATACTTGTACGCCGTTTGGGATAGTTGTTACAGTAGTACACCGTTTGGAAAGAGTTAGGGATTGGGCAAAGAAAAAGGTTATAGTGTTAGGGCTTGGAGTGGGGTGCGACAGAAGAATTTAGGGATTGGGATATTTGGAAGGAGTTAGTGTTTGGATTGGGGTGCTGCTTAGAAGGAGTTAGTGTTTGAGAGTGAGTTTTTGGAAGGGATTTTGTTGCAACTATGGAGTGAGGTAAGGAAATTTGGTGAGGGAGTATTAATTTTATGCGAAGAGTTTTGTTGAGGGGTTATAGTGGTACGTCATTTGTTGCAATTTTGAGATATTTGCGGTGGTATCTTGAGGGGGTAGTAATTTTCAAAGGAGTGAGGTGGATTTTTCCGGTGAAGACAGTGAGATGGTATCCCTTGAACGTCGTTTGGGATATTCAAGGGATTTGATTCTAGGAGTTCTTTCGGTTGCCTTCTTCTATAATGGATTCTGACATGGTATTAATTCTCATCTTCTGCAATGCAACTACTCCCTCCATATTTTTAAAACCAACACTTTCGAATTTCAATATTATTTTTTGTTCATATTCCACTTTTCTAAATTGATTTTACGTTTTTTTAATCCATTTTACATTTTCATTCAATCTTAATATTTTTTGATTTCAAAGTATGCATTCAACGTATTTTATCTTACAAAATTTGAAATTTCTAAATCTATATGTTATTTAAAATTTTTGAACTTTATAATTTACCTTCACTATCTTGTTTCCTAAAATTTAGGTACACTAAAGGTTTGTTGAAGGGTAGTTTCGTCACAAATTTATAGGGTAATGACAGGATAAATTTACCTATTTTGATGGGAGGGTAAATTTGTCCACATAAAATCGCGCAATGAGCTCTAACTGCCTTTTAGCTATTTTACTGATATCTTATTCTTTTGGCCATTTTTCAAATCAAACTATTTAATTTAGCTATTCTTCTGGTTGCCCCATTTATAAATAGGGGGTTAACCCTCATTTGGGGGAGGAAGATTTATAGGAAGCTTAGAAGTCTGAGAATTCAAAAAAACTTCCATCAAATCAAAGACTCTCTAAGATCACAAGGCCGCCTGAAGACTTTCGAAAATTAGAAGACTTTTCAAAGACTTGAAGGATTTTAAAGTGCGGAAAGGCTTCAATCAAAGCTTGAGAATAAGTTCTCCAACCATGGATTCAAGTTCAAGAGAAAGAATCAAAGTCAGAAGAACAAATATATTAGAGATTGTAGCTACTATATAAAGATAAAAAAAAGTTATATTTATTCCACTGATTAAAAAAATCTCGTGTGAACAAAGACATTGTCAAATCACCATCTGTCTTGAGACCAAAATTAGATTATGAAGATGAATCACATGACCTTATCAACCATTTGTTTCATTTAGAAAGTTGCATTGGCTTTATTAAGTTTTAAAGGACCCACTCTCTCGTATAGTTCAACTAGTTGAAGAAGGTATCTCTAAGAAAAATTTTGCTACATTTTCTTCGGATTCATCGAAGAGTATGTCAACATTCGATCTCTACATTTAATATTCTCAAGGGAGAATGAAAGTCTGCAAGGTTATATATCAAACAATGGAACAAAACACAATTCCAAATGGCCAAGTACCACAACGACCCTGTACTCTCTTAACCATCTTCGTGTACCACCTTTTTTTTTTAAGAATGAACTTCTTTTTCTTTCTTTAAAGGGTTTTAAGAGAACTCCAAAAGGATGTGAAAATAACAAAGTACGATTAATCAAGTAAAAGAGCAGATTTTCCCACTGAAAATCCTCACGTCACCATTTCAAATCTAATTCTTTGGCACATGATAAACAAAAGGAGTCAAGGAGCAGCCAATCTCTTTTCCAAAAGTTTCATATGTCGACCCTTGTCTCTTTAAGTGCAAGGAGTACATCAAGTCTCCAAAATAGCCAAACAAAGGGTCCTAATACAAATTCTACGAGATGCATTGTATGACTTTAAGTGATCACTACTCTACTCTATTGTGAGGTGGGAATTGAGTAGAGAGATCACCCAACACTTACCCATGAAGTAATCAAAAGAGAAAAGTTTGGCTTAACAAAAGTTGAGAAAGTAGTAAAATTTATTAACCTAATCCATGGTAGAACTTATCTCGACTAAAGTCTAAATGATTGTAATTGAGATTGACGAATAAAGTTGTCCCCTATATGACGTAGTGAAAAGAACCTTTAGTCTTGTGGTATCACATATCATGAAGGTCTTGGGTTCAAGCCCTCTGTTGAAATGATGTGTGGTCCACCAACATTAAAAACTAATTTATAAAGATAAAGTTATACTGTAAACAAAAGAAATATGGTACTCTGTGATATTAGGATTTTTCCCTTGAATTCTAGGGTTGAGTCATCTAGTCTAATTTTCCTTTTCATCCCCACATTTCTTTTTATCTTACTTTTGGGCCATGGGCCTAAGTATTTAAAGGCAAACTTGTCTTTTGAATTTTCCTTTCGGACCATTTTTCATTACCGTATCTTGTACGTAGTCAATACTCAAGATTTCCCATTTTATTTTCGTTCGTGTCACGGATTGGAATGCAAATACTTTTGTTTGTGATCATCTTTTAAGTTACATTATTTGGTATTATAGAATTTGACCCATTAATTTCTAAGAGATTTTTAGTAAAAATAAATTGGGGTATGGAGTTCGAACCTCAAATATCAAAAAAAGAAGTAGATGTCATCTACCGTTGTGATGTTCTACTATTTCTTCACATTCCTATCATATACTGTAAAGATTTTCTCATATTAAAAGAAACTACAATTGGTAACCCATGAATTAGCCACCGGAGCTATATCAGCTTCTTTGGCCTTTCTTACACTTAAAAAAATAAATCCATTTTGTTGGAACATTCTGTTTGGATATCTTAAGGTATGTTTGAGAGTAGTATTGTCAAAATTAATTATATTTTTATTGATCATGCTTGGAAAATTGAAAAATTGATTTTAGTCAAAAGCGAGCATAGTTCAGTGATTATTGGCATAAATCTCCAACCAAGATGTTGTGAGTTCGATCCCCCACCCCCACATGTTATACTAAAAAAATTGATTTTAGAAAAATATAATATCACTTAAAATTGATTTTTAAGGTATCATTTGGGTGGTGATTTTCGAAAATCAATTATTCTTAACTCTATTTTTTCAGAATCAATTATTCTACCATCACTTATAAACACATCTCTAATCTCCACCTATGGCTGTATTTAAATCCATGTGGTATTTCATTTTCTCGTTAATAAATTTTATTTTCATCAAAAAAACATACATTGGAAACAAAATAATATATCTAGCCTTATTTGTGGAGAAATTTGTATGGGTGACATCGTATGTTCTAAAATATTTGAGAATAGGTAGACGTCTAAAAGTAATGACAAATATAGATTCTTTTTAAGTACATACAAACACCTTTTTAAAACAAGAAAAAAAAAGAATACTTATAAATCATTAATTAATTATTTTTATTATAGCAGTCATTAATTAATATAAATAAATAATTGTCAGAACTCAAACCTAACTAAATTAGTTAAGATATCGGATTACAGTGTACACGTTGTTTCACTATATAATTTTTTGTTGCTATTTTTTAAATATTTAATCTAAATTATGCTAGATTGCAAGGACTCGAAGTTTTACTTACGAGTTAAGAGTCGAAACATTGTCGAGTTTATAGAGAGAGAATATGAAGTGAAAGTGGGAATGAAAAGGGGAAAGAACCAAAATGGTTCTCTTCCCCTTTTCTTTACAATTCGTTGGTCTCCCTTTTGATGACATTTGTTTATTGGGGATGAAAAAAGCAACGATTGATAGAGAAGAGGACTTAGAAAAATAGAAAAAAAGAAATTAAAAAAAAAAAGAGAATTTTGAATAAAAAGGGATTTTGTACAATATTACGTGTCTACTCTCAATACGTTGCGTTTTGCTTTCAAAGTGTTTAATTGCCATTTTTGTAAAGACAGCATCTTTCGTCAATCTCATGCAATTCTGCCAAATTTTGGATAATGAAGATCCAGCCAAAAAAACCACCCAAGAAAATGTTTTATTTATTTATTATTATTATTCTTACAAAGAAAGTGATTGCCTTTTAAATTCTTTTTTTTATCTTCTTAGTCAAATAGTGTTATTTTTTTTCCTCTAAACTTTCATTCTACTTTGTGGTTTTTTTTCCCTTAATTGCAATCCCACCAGAGAAAAAGAAGTGTGGAGATTTTTTAATAGACAATTTTCTTAAAGGTTATTTGGTCCCTTAATTTTAAGAAGTTTTTCCTTTTTACAAAAGTAATGATTTTGGTTTGTATAATCTTTGTTCAAGTTAATTATATTTTTATTACGAACCTTCGATAGTGTTGTAGGATGTAGGAACGACATGCCACGTGTTGGAAGAATAGCGTTGGGTTCAAAGTATGATAATTTAGAAGCATATTGTCCGATCAATAACTTAGTTTAAAAATACAACTCTCCAACTCCCCACATACCACAACTGTTGAATTAATGTTGGGATTACCGGACGGGCAAAGTGGTAGACAACAGTTCCTATCTTTAACGACCTATAAATTCCATAAGTAAACTCCATATGAGGGTACGAGCGAATCTGATTGCTCGACATAAGACTACATACGTTGGACTAAAACTAACTTGATTTTCGGAATGCTCATCTCTGTTCTGCAAGTCCCTTTTCTCTAAGAGTTAGTCAGATATATATGCCAATTACCGTTGAACTATGTCCGTTTTGACATTGTTTTTTCTTTTATTAGATGTTTAACAATAGATAACATTGTTCTAAATATATAGTAATGTATTGATGTAGTTATGTGTACTAGAGTCACATATAGTTGCATGAGGTGAGTATTGCTAAATAATATTACCAAAATGATGTTTTATCTTCTGTTTTACTCTTTTTTCTATTTTAAGTTTAAGGATTATAATAGAGAAAAAAAATTAATGATTTGTTTTTAAAGTTTATAGTCTAATATAGGATAAACAATATCTAAAATGATTGAAAAACTTAAAAATTTTGGAGCTATTTCATCCCAACCTTCCATTTTTAGTTTTATGTTTTTGAAAATAATGCTGGTTTTTGTACAATTTCATTAGTAAGTTTTCACCTCTCTAAAAAAGATATTTGAATATTTGATAAAATTTCAAAATTTGTCCTAGATCTTTAAAATATTTATACGAATTATAAAACAAAATAAAGGTACACATGGATAAAAGTAATGTTTTTAAGTTTAATTTTCAACCACATGTAACAAAAAAAATTAAAATGGTTATTAAATAGGTCTTTTAAGTATTAAAATGAGATTTTAAATCTAGGGAAAAAAAACATCCCATCTTTCATTTTCTAAAACTTTTTACCGGATCATTGTAAAGTTTTTAATTATCTTATGATTAACTTAATAATAAGTTTTTAATTTAATTTTATAAAAAAATTCTTCTATTCTAGAGAATTACATTTATTGCTTTATACATGTCTTAGCTTGTAGCATAAAAGACTAACGAAATAAAAAAAATAAAATATAGAAAATTTTGAATGAGTAATTTTATTTTCTAAAATATTGGTTAAATTTGTAGTTTTATAGAAGTATTAACAATAACATTCTCCACACCCCATGTACTTTTTTTTTTAATTTAAACATATATTAATCTTTAATCGTGGTAAGTAAGAGAGTACAACATGTGAGGACGAAGTTCGAACTCATAACCTTTTGGTCAGAGATAGATGCCTTAACCATTTGAGTTATACTCGGTTTGGCTCCACCCCACACGTACCAAAACAAAAAACAATGACATTTTCTAAAATACAATTACAAATATAGTAATCATTCTAGAAATTTCGTTAAACATTGATTGAAGTCAATGACTAACTCATAATCACAATAATAATTAATTAATTTAGATATTGATGAACCCCGATCAAAATAATCACTTCTTAAATCCTGTTTTACTTTTTTAGCTAATTTTTTTAAAAATAATAATTAAACATTTTCTTTAGTATAAGATATGAGGATCGAAGCTTCAACCTCAAGGAAAAAAGTACATATTAATTACAGCTAAGCCATATACGTGTTTGCTAATTAAACTTATAGATATTATTAAAAGAGATATATATTAGTATCTGATAAATTAAGCTATGTTCACGTTCAATGAAAGTTTGAGTTAATGCTGGGATGAATCTCGTTTAGATTCTAATTCAGCATTATAGGAGGAAAAGAAAAAAATATATATTTAATGCTTTTATAAATAAAGTATAGTTTGTAAAGTTTTTGAGTTATGAATGAGATGCTCACCATGGCATAAAGGAAGAATTACACATGTCATCAAGCAATGAATCTTAGAGACCACTACAAAAGAACTGCCTTTTTTCTAAAAAGAAATAATAATAATAATAATATATAAATAAATAAATATATATATAATTTATTATTATTTTTTCCTACTATGGTATGATATTGACCTTTCTATAGCTAAAATTAGAGAGAAAGTGATTCTCAAATAAGTGGGTATGGTTGCGCTAACTTTGAAATGTTTTATTTTAATTTTGAGTAAAAATTATTTTAATTATTAAGATTACATATTTTTTTATTTTATTAAAAAAATATAAAACAATTTAAAACATGATATTTTTTTAAAAAAAGGTTTAAATTCTATTTTCATCTTGAGTTGATTTTGGTCATTGAATTTAAGGAAAAGAAAAAACAATCATTTTAATTTTTGCTATTATTCTGCCATTTAATATCTATCTATCTAATACCCACTTCAACCAAATTATGTGTCTAGCTCGCTATGACTCTCCCGTATATGTTAGCTAGGTTGGCATATTAATAATCACCAATATTCAAATCACAATATCTATTATTAAACAAGTAATGACGAAATAATGAAAATAATGATGAGAACTATAATGGTTATTCTTAAAGCTTAAGATAGATTGAACTAATTAAAAAATCAAAGTAGAATAAACCTGAAAGCATAAAGATTAAATTAGATATTTTAAAAGTTAAAAATAAAAATGAAATAACTTTTAAAATAGCAGGGAATAAAAAAAATAAAAAAAAGGGTAAATGTTGTCTTTTTTCTAAAAAAAATATATTGATTGTTTTTTTAATAATATTATTCAATATAGTTTGTTATCCTAAGCATAACTCAACTCGTTAAGCCATTTTTTATCTGTCCCAAAATTCAAATTCACATGCATGCCTAATTGAAATAAGAAAAATAACATAATTTGTTTCATGATAATAGTTGATTGACATAATTTTTTTATAACTCATAACCGAATAGCTATTTAATATTTTCTACTATAACTAACGGCATCTGTGCCGACCCTAATGCTAGAATTTGGGAGATATCAAAGATTTTTTATATTAAGTTCATTCAAAAGTTCGAATACAAAATCTCATGATAAGTGCTTACAAAGTCTTATGTCCTTACCAACTAAACTATCATTTGGGGGCTAGTCGATTGATATAATTAAAAATCATTTACAGCCAATAATAAATATATTATTAATACCTAAACTTCTAAACTATGCTAAGATTCTTTTATACAAGGATTAGTATTGAATTTATTTTTAAAATTAAAAATCTAAGATAAGGACAAAGATGCCAAAGTATCCAAAACATATTTCTCATCAATTTCAAACTTTTTGAAAAAAAAAAAAAAAGAACAAAAAGATAATTTTACAAAATAAACACGTGAGGTGAAATGACACTCCCTACATCTTATATATCCAAAATGCCATCCATTTTAAAGATTATCCTAAAAAACGATTTAATTAATAATTGATTGAGAAAGAAATGACTTTTAAAAGTGATAAAGCATCCTTTCGAAACTAATAAAAATTAAAGTAATTTTTAAATTTTCAAAAATATTTTTAGTAACACACCATAAAATGTAACACTAATTAAAGTATTTAAAAATACTTTAATTGGTGTTATTTTTGAAATTCTTCACGTGCTTATGCAATAATATTGGAAGGATATGAGATATAAAATTCAATTAAATTATAGGTGGGAGTGATTATTTTTGGAATTGGGAAATATTAGAGTTCTATAAAAGTTAAATAAAAAGTTCTCTTAGTAAAATTTTTTAAATGTGTTTTGAGAGTATTTCTAGGTTATATTAACTTTCAACATTTATTAACCTATTTTTTATCCCAGAATAAATTCTCCTTATAAACATTTTGTTTGAAATAAATAAAATCTATTCAGCTGTCAATTAATAAATACATCACATGTAAGTTTTAAATATTTAAAAACTTGGTGTAAATTAAAATAATATATTAAAAAACATAAGGGTTAAAATGAGTAGGTAAAGATTGTAGCCAAATATCATGATAATTTTATTTTTTTAAAACTATTTTTAATTATTATATCATTATCTTTGGTGGGATTTTTTTTAAAGGGAAAAAAGTAAAAAAAAGGATCATGAATACACCAGACATGCAATTTGCAGAAATAAAGTTCTTCAATTATTCTAAAGGGAAAAGCAATGCATTATGAAGAATAGCTAAGCCGATTTCCATTATTTCCTCAGAAAAAGTATTGTAAAAGTTTATGACCTAATCAAGATGCCCCACCACCTCAATAAATAAATAAAATATCTTTCTTTATATATTATTATAATAATACTGACTACCGACCCAATAAATGTACCTTAAATTATTAGACATTTTTTAATACAAACATAGCTTAACTTTACTAATCGAGACATTATTTACCTTCTTAAAAGTTGGAGGCATGAATCCTCCAATCTCATGTTTGGAACTAAAACAAATAAACAAAAATAGTCATGCATTGATATCTCTACGAATGAAACGATATGTATTGTTGCAAGAAAAAAAAGCATATCGATATTAGTGGAATTCGATCTTTTTTCCTTTAATGGTTTAATTTAGGCTAAAGACGAGATACCCTAATTTATGGGGCTGGTTACAGTTTTGTTTTATAATCTCCCAGAATCGATGTCACGTTTACGCTAATAAATGTCTATAATCTGGATTCGTTATACACAGGATTTTGTGGTAGGTGATACCACAAGGCTTTATATCTTTGCCACTGCATCATTTTCGAAGATATTGGGATAATGGAAAGAAACTACGTCCATTTAATTTATTTGGTTAGTTCCAATCTTATCTCTTAATTTGTGTAATTTGGTTTTGAATTTTGGTTCTAACATTTTAAAAGTTTTAAATAATTTCTATGGTTGAGGTCTCTTTTCCTCAACAGATTAAAACTTTGCTGGTAACATTTATAACGTTAAGGTAAAAAAATTGAAAATTTTAAAAAGGAAAAATTGAATCGATGAAAGATATTTGGTATAATTTAACCTTCCATTTATAAGTATTAATGAATTTTAAATAATGTAGTTTGTAAATTTTTTTAAGCACTCTTCTAAGAGTTCAATAAATGATTTCAAAACTTCAGTGTCTCCGACGAACCATTTCTATCAATCAAACTTGACGTGTCACCTCACCCAAAACAATCTTATTTGATTAAATATTTTAAAAACTATCTTATTTTGAAAAAAATATTATTATGATAAAATACTAATTAAAATTTGCTTTAATTTTATTTAAAGTTTTGATTAGCCTATAATTAAACTCGAAGTCAAATAGCCTCCACTTTTTTTTAATCTCCAAAAGAATAAGAATCACCGACCTTTCCTATTAATTAGCTAATGATTTCCAACATTAGTGTACTAAATGATAAATTTTACTTCCAATTCAAATCATACTTTATGATAATTAATATAAAGTCTCATTTAATAATTTAAGTTATTAGACAATAAGTATAGATTTGTTAATTAATGATCCTCGATCCTCTTACAACTGGTTGGCTATTGCAACAAATGTAAGAAAAAAAAATGTTTATTTTAGTTATTGGCGACATGTTATTAATAATAATATAGACTAAAAACTCTAATTCGTATTTTATTTTATATGTCGGTCAACGTTTCGAATAGGTTCTTTTATGTATGGATGATAAAGAAGTTTTAGAGAAGTTTTCTATCACATTATATTTTGAATATCGAAGTTAATATAAGTTATGAATATATTTTTGTGTTAATGATAGGGATTAAAAGCTACATAATTAAAAATTTTAAAACATAATTGATTTTTTTTAAATCTGAAGACAAAGTGACTAAATTAATAATTAACTCAAATTTATTAATTTTTAATTACAAAAAGTTAGTGTTTCAGATTTTAATTGGAGTTTGAATGGATTGTAGTTTATTCATGTTCAAAGAATAGTTGCGAGGCAATTTCTAATTAATTTTTATTAGTTGTTGTCATTAGTCAAAGAACAATAACTTTTGAATTCTCTTTTGACCTTACTTTCATATTTTTTTCTCTAATTTTGAGAAATATAATAAAATACATTTGTTACTTTATTCATGTTCTCTACATCAATAAACTAACTTATCGTTTTCATTATGTTTTTAAATAATGAGGTTAAAAATAATATCCTCGATTACTAGAGGTTTAAAGTCCTTGAAAGTATAAATTATGTTAGTATTTAATCTATCAACGATGTCGAGAACGATCATATCATTCGAACACACGATCTTTTGGATCAGAGATACATATCTTAATCAATCTGAACTTAGAACTAAGTTGAGATTGAGAGAATGATAATATCAATGATGCAACAGTTTTTTTGTGCTGCATTGTTATTTAAGGATTTTGTTGAGATGAAGTTCAAAAAAATTGACTTAGATGCCTAATTAATTTAGAAAGTTGAGTGATAATCACTCACTTTAAAGCGTTATACTTTATCTTATGCAAATTCATGTATTACACGTAGATTTTCAATTTGAAACTCATTGAAAACGAGGAAAGAAAGCGAACATTTTAACGGGACGATATGCAAACTTATGATCAGTTTAATTACTTGTATGTAAGTTCAAAAGGTTTACCTGAAATTCAAATATTTGTAAATTATATTGTTCGTTCTTAATTTTGATCTTTGCATCTATTTAGTCTGAAAATTTTTAAAACATATGATTTAGCTCCGAAATTTGTAAAAGAATTTTAACCATTATAACTTTTACATTTTTTTCCCATTAGCTAAATAGTAACAAATAGTTAGCTAGACATTTTTTTTTTACTAATTTTATAATATTAATGTTGTTGACATGACTTTAGAAATTATTTTCTATTTTATTACATTGCCTCCTCCCCTCAAATGCTTAGAAAATCCTATAAAATTTTATTACAATTTGACTCGAAAAACTTTTTTTTTAATCATTTTTATGGGAATAAATGTTTGATTTTTGAGGCTTTGGGAAGCATAAAAGGGGAGGTGGATTTCTCACATGATGCTCAAGATTTGTAGCACAATATTGATAACCAAAAAAAAATGTAGTTGAGGCTGCATGTAGGATTAGAGTTGGCATCTTTCTTGAGTACCCTACAAGACTTACTAACATGTCACTCATAGATTTCAAGTTTGAAATAGCTTTATTTGACACACATATTTGTTGAGTATCGACAAAATATTAGATAAATGAATTGTCCCATCTCGAAAAGGTAAAGGAGGGGGTGTACTCCAAGTACCGTAAAAGGAGCTCATGACTTTGGGTTTTATTTATCTGAATTAAAATACTTTAAACCTGGTATACTGAGCAGTATTTGCTTTGAAAGAGTGTTTTATGTAATTGTGATCGAGGAGAGAAATCTGTTTGATTGTAATAATTTTTCACATAGTTTATTTTCCTCTTTGGGTCGTGGCTTTTTTTTTGTTTGGATTTTTTCACGTTAATTCTTGTGTTTTCTTTATTTCGTTGCTTTGTTTAAATTTCTCAGTTATTTTCTACTTATTTTTGCAGTAGTAATAAGAGGTTTTATTCCTCTTAATTAAAATACTTTAAGCTTGATATACCGACCGGTATTTGCTAGTGGATTTTCCTCTGTGGGTCGTGGTTTTTTCTCTGGTTTGGAAACTTTCACGTTAATTCTTGTGTTTTCTTTATTTTGTTGCTTTCTATAAATTTCTCAGTTATTTTCTACATATATGATAGAAATAGAGAGTTTTCTCATTAATATATATATATATATATTATTTATTGTTGTTTTCTTTAAATTTCTCAGTTATTTTCTAGTTAATCCTACGCTCAAGTCTTATTAACCCACATTCAAACTTTCAACATAAAACCAAATGTATTCTTCCCTATTTTTCGATACCCTCGATTAACGTCGTATTTGAATCGATGCAAAGGGGATGATGAATATAGGTGGACAAATGGTAAGTGGACAAAGTAGTAGGCCAATTGAGGAAATAAGAGAACCATTCAAGAAAAAGGGAAACAAAGAGAAGTGGGAGAGAGTTGTAGAGTAGAGAGACATTAGGTGAGGCAAAGGTAAAGGCTAAGGAGGCATTTGTGGTATAGTGTAGAGATAAGCATTTTTGTAGCTTTGGAAATGGCATTGCTTTATTGGTAGACAAACCGCATCTAATCTCTCACCCTTCAAAGTTTTTTTTTTTTCTTATTCAAAGTACAAAATTGTTCACACGTGTCAAATTAATAATCAACATCATCACCTTTTTGGTCACACATGTGTGTGCTACGAGATTCTTCCTTCTTGTGTTTTTCCCTTTCTACTTAGCCAAGTACACTAAAAGTGGAGATGTAACATGTTTTACTATATTCTTTTTAAATTTATCTTTAGTTGGTTCTGTTGCAACTATGTTTAGAAGAATGATGAGTTATATAATACGACATGTTGTATTAGGGCTAGTGTGTTTAAAGAAGAAAATATTTTGATATTTAATTTAAAGATGATATAATGGGTCGTAAAGTTTATATTATGGTTATTGGATTTCAAAAAATATATGAAGTTTTTATGAATTCATGTATTTCTATGTCTGCATGAAGTTAATGTGAATTAATCTTGAGATCATGTCTTTGTTTAAATACATATATGTTAAGTCATATCACTTATAAGATCTATTATATCTAGTCTAGTGATCATAAAATGGGTTATAGAGCTATTGAATTTGCACTAGTATAATGTTTATTGAAGATACTCTTACAATCAAATCAAAAAACTGAGAAGACAAAATATATATAGGGCACCTTGGAGGATGACATATAGTCGTGGAAGCTAAGGATGAGTGAAACCTCATCGTTGGGGTCTAATGAAAAAGATTTTTATAATCAGTCAAGTAAATGAAATAGTTGGGAGGAAGATACATATTTAATATTTATCTAGCTTCCTAGGCTAAACGTGTCCAAACAGTGGTACCTTATCTCAGCAAAATCAAACCACAACATGCATATTGGCAAGAAAGGCTAGAAACTATGTCTAAGAGGTTGGTTCAATCGTGACATGTCAGTTTTGAGTGTCATGACCCAAAATCAATATTGATTTATGACTTAAGTGATTGTAGGCTTGAAGACCTTCATTGTGACAGGGGAAATGCCTCAAGAGTACTTGGGGAGAGAAGATGTATATTTTGGTTCTCCACCTCCTTAAGCTACATGAAGATGACTTGAACCCACTTAGGAACATGTGTGTGTCATGGCGAGGACAAGCATTGTGAGACCAAGTAGGTCTTTAATGTCTTCTCCAACATTTTATTATATTGATTCCTATAACTAGGATTCAAATTGAGTTGATATGAGTGTGGGCGTAACCCATGTCATTGTTTGCAACATGTCTCGTTATCTTGTACATGTGAGCGTGGGCATAATCCATGTCATGTGGGTGACATTTGTATATTGTCACTCACATGTCGTGAGCTTAGTTGAGTGTGACCTTATTATAAAGTTTTGTTGTTGGCCACATGGCAAGCATTATAAGCTCGTTTTTTGCCTAGTCAAGTGAAAGGACTCATTTTGGAGGAATCTCAATTGGATGCAAAACAATATCGCGAATAGAGAGATAATAAAATAATTAATGAGACTTAGTATTTTAACGACTTGGTTAGCATATAAAGATAAGACTAATCTAACTTTATGAAAACAAGTTGCCTAGAATTGAAGCATTGATAGAATGCACTTAACGACGGTATGCTTGACCAAATCTCAATCAAGATAATGCAGGTGTAGTTAGAAACACTTATATGATAGTTAATTTATTTAAGCTATATATGAGTGAGAAACTGCCATATGCATGTAGATGATTTGGACGATTAGTTAATATGTCAATCATGGCGCAAGCCAAAAGAGCCAAGCAACTTGCCCATAGCGACCATTTTTTCTATATGAAGTGAGGACTAAAAGACATTTAAAAATAACTTATATTTTGTCAAATGTGAATATTATGGTCCACCTTATTTCTTGTTTTTTATTTTTTATCTTTTCAAATGTAGAAACACGTTTCCATACTTTGTTGTTGCTTTTTTCGAGTCCCAAGGTTGTATGAGAATAGAGTTTTAGTAGGAACAGTGTGAAGTACCCTACCATGTCATCTCCGAACAAGGGAGTTATATAGGTGCTACAACGGCAGGTAATAACGTCAACTATACTAGGATATATTTTGGTTAGTGAAGATCCCATCTCCCTACAATGATCATTCTTACACTATTTTAGATTCGAGTTTGATGAGTTGTCTAGCAAAAATTTGATTAGTGGCCTGTCATGATCTAATATAGACATGTTGAGATGATTCAGAAAAGAACATTTGTTTAGTAGGAAACCTCCTTGACCTCAATTCAACGCGCATTTAATTTGTACATTTATTTTCCTTTTATTTAAACAAATAAAAAAATTGTGACAAAAAAGAATAGAAAAAATGAAAAGCAAAACTTAAAAAATGTGGACATGAGACCTTAATTAATTGTTTCCACATGAATTAGAATATTCTTCTTGATTGATTTATTTATTTTGTATTTATTTTTGGAATCCTCCATCTCTCTCCATCTCTCAGTGAGGATTGGTGTATTTAGTAAGTGAAATGATGGGTTTGCTTCCTTCTTAAGCCATTGTTATCCAATCTATGTCACTTTCTGTCTCTCTTACACTTTGTTTTTTTAAATTATTTTCCAAAACCTATTATCGGAGCTTGTTATTTGAACAACTAATTAAGATTTTTTACAAGCATGAGAATGAAAACATCCTCACTCATCCTGATCGCTATTCTGCATAAAATTTTCTCTCTAATATTTATTTTTAATTTTCTCTTTTTAAAAACAGAAAACTAAAAATGGTAATCAAATATGTTTGGTTTTTTTATTTTTTAAAAACAAAAAGTACAAAATTGTTATCAAACAGATATGGTTTTTATCTTTTAAAAACAGAAAACCAAAAACCAAAAAACAAAAACCAAAATGATTATCAAACGGGTCATATATGTTTGATAACCATTTTTTGTTTTTTGTTTTAAAAAATAGAAAACCAAACATGTTTGGTAACAATTTTTATTTTTTTCTTTTTGAAAGGTTTAGAAAATTGAGTCCCAAATGATAGCTTGGGTGGCTTGGAACTTCAAAGAATATCCTTGAGGATTTTGGTTCAAGTCACATCACCAAGCAATGACAACTCGTTCTTCCGTCTGAGAGAATTAGAAAGAAATTTTTTTTATGTTGGTAATGAAATTTTTTAGAGATAAATATGAGAAAGAAAAAGAAGTTGAGTATTAGAAAGAAAAAATCAGATTTTGAAAAACATAAATCTATTTTTGAAAATTACTTTTTTAAAAAAGAAAATTTACCTAGAATTTGAAAATGGTTTTTGAAAAACCAAAAATAGAAAATTGAATTGCTTATCAAACAACCTTATTTTTTAAAAACTAAAAACCAAAAATCAAAAACTAAAAATAAAATGATTATCAAACTGCCCCAAATTATTAACTTGTTTTTCCAAATCATATTATTTTCTATCTCGACTTAATGCCTTTATTTTCTTATGGCACTTTTTTATTCCATTTGGTTGATGTATTTTTATGTTTAATTCATTTGGATTCCTAAATTTTAAAATATTAATTTTTTTTTTGCAAAGGAATATTAATTTATTTTAATCCTTTTAACTTAGACCTTTATATATAATAGAAGCTTAACATGTGCACATGCATGTTTTCTCCATTTACATGTTCTTTGGGGTAAATGAAATAGGTTAAGTGTTGGATTTTAAAATGTATTTAAATTTATGTTAAATAATTAGTGAAAAATTAACAATCACTGGAACAAGTGTTCATGAAAAATATTAGAAACTAAATATAATATTTGAAAGTTTTTTTTTCTTTTTTGGTTCGTGGTGATAGTTTGAATTTCTAGTATTTCTTAATTAGTTGAATTGTATGCTCAAATTGGTCCTAAAAGTTGAAAGACTAATTAAACATAATATTTAAAAGTTTAGGAACAAAACAAAACGGGTATGAAAGTTCCTAGCGACAAAAAATAGGTTTTAAACGATCATTATTCAATTAATAGGAATGTTTTAGTATTAGAAGTTAAAAGGTTACCTGTAAAAATATTACTTTCAAAATCATTTAGAATCAAATGTAAAGAAAAATAAATGGTTAAAATGTAAATTATCGTTTCTTGACATAAAAATTTATTTATCGTTTTTATCAGCCTTTAAATCTATTTAGGTAATTTTAAAAAGTTCATCTTTATTTATTATTATTTTTTAATAAATTTCAAAAAGATTTCGAACAAATGAGTTTAAAAAATAGAAAATAAAAAGTTAAATTGTTATTAAAACAAACTTATAGGAAAAAGATATTATTGAACAAGTCCTTTAAAATTAAATTGGAGATAAATAGTTAAAACGAGCCTAGCTCAGCGATAATTGACATATATCTCCAACCAATAAATTATGAGTTCGATCCTCCATCTCACATGTTGTACTAAAAAATAATAATAATAATAATTAAATTAAAACATATAGAGGTGAGGCTTCGAACTCAGAATGTTTTGGTTGGAGATGTATATATCAATTACTGCTAGATATGCTTGTTTTGGCTTTGATAATACTTTATGATTTCTTGTTCTCTAAAATTTTAAATTAAAAAAGTACATGAAGAAACTAAAATAAGAACCAGTAAAAAACTTGGTGTGTTGTTTTTAAAATTTCTACATGATTTTGGAAATGTTTTTTAAAAATAATAAATGAAAATTTGAAAAAATAGTAACGTTATCAAACGGACTTTAAATAACATATTCGATTATTTGTAAAGATGAAAATAAAATAAGTACCCGAGTTTATGAATCAAAATTATATTATACTTTTTAAATAAAGAGTATTACTTAGAAAGTAAACAATGCACTATATAAAGCACCTGTACGAGAACTTTTTACATTTTATTTCTCAAAAACAATAAGTTTATACATTTTGACGTCACACCTTTCCTTTTTATCTTTGGAACGTATTATTGAAAAGTTCAATGAAAAGCACTTTAAAACTTTTTACTTTATTTTATATTATAATAAAAATAATAATTATATTTATTAAAGAAAAAATAATTTATCGAACTTAATTAGTATTTTAAATTTATAAAAACTCATAAGATCCTGATAAATTACAAATTGGTAAATTTATTTTATTATTTATAATTAGTGCAATGGTCAAATATAAATTTAAAAGTAATTTTATTATTAATAAAACAAGTTGAAACAAAAATTATGTGATATTTCAATTAGTTTTATCTGACATGTATATATATAATTATGATTTTTTCCGCAAATATATCTAAATATAAATATGAATCACTTCAATAATTTATGTCTTATTAAAATTAAAATCAATTTAAATATTTATATTTTCTCAATATTATATCATTTACTCCATCATCTAAATATTCTTAATTATTATATAGAGTTTTCAAGTTGTTGTACGAATAAGTGGAATAGACAAATTTATAATTAAAGGAAATGAAAGAATAATAAAACTTTGGACATTCTAAAACTTTCATATTTTATAATCAAATATAATTTTAAAACCATATTTAATAATATAATTAATTTATGCACATGGAGTCTTTAAACCTTCAATATAATCATATTCCATTCATTTAATGTCTATTGGATGTCTTTTTTTTTCCTTTTAACTCAGTCTATTGGATGCATTTAAATGGCATATCACATTTTTAATGCATTTTAGATTACATTTTATTATTTTTAATACCCTATACATTTTTTATTCATTTTAAAAAAAAATTATTTTTACCTAATATGGGTCCCTTTTTTTAAACTACTTCATTTGTTCACTAAAAATTTTAAAGATTGCATGCTAACTCTTTTGTTATATATTTAACATATGAAATTATTTTACTAATTTGGTTTTATATTAATTATTAAAGGGAAATTGTTTAAATTCTTGAAAGTTCCGACTTTTTAGACTTCATATAAATTATGATGATTAATTAATTTACTATTTATAATTAATAAAAACTTTGTGAGGTATTAGCTCACATTATTATTACAATATATGTGTGTGGGTTTTCTTTTTGCAACAAAAATGACATTAATAAGTTATTGGTTTTTCGACAAATATTTAAAATAAAAAATACCATAATTATAAAATAACAATAAAAAACAACTGTAACAAAAACAAAAATCCAAGATCTATAGCTATAGATTCGATCTATAAGTAAATCTACTTAATTAATAATTACTTCACAAACACAAGTTTCTAACCTAAAAAGTAAAATTATTTTAACATCCAAAGTCAATGATCCGCTAAGATATAGATTTGAACACGTACATTCCTTATAACTTAAATCTGTCAATAAATTCTTGAGATGCTCTCAAAGTTGAAGAGTGTTTGAGAGACACAAATTGAGAGAAATAAAATAGAGAAAGAATGAAGCTCTAATTATTGGTGAATAAAATGGTGGAAGAAAACCTATTTCTAGGGATAGAGAATGGAAAGTTACAAAAAAGTTTTGAAATTCTATTATGAATTATAATTAAAGCATATCATACTTGTGTGTAGGAAAAACCTTTTGCTTTTTAAATTTTTAGATTTAATTAATTTAATATTTATAATTAATTGTTCTTTATTTACAACATTTGTAATTAATTTACTTTAATTGTCAATGACATACTCTGTAAATTAATAAATTAATAAATTAATAAATTAAAGAAAGGACACATGTCTAAAAATATTTTTCCAATATTTTTCAATTTTAATATATTATAGATGTCTACTAAAGACATATTTAACTACCTTTAGAAAAAAAAAAAAATTCTAAATTGTAGCCCTAACATAAGCTTATAATTTTTTTTTCACTTTTTAGTGTTATAAATCAAATAAGGAGTAAGAATTAACTTATAACTAAAGATAGTACTAATGTCTTGACCAACCTAACTATATATTAAAGTTTAGACAGAAATATTTGAGTAAAAAGTGTTTTTAACTCTTTAAAAGCACTTTTGTTGTGATTAAAAATACTCCCAAATATAGCATCAGCCAACGAGAACTTTGTGAGACATACGTCAAAATCTGAATTTATATCCTAAGGTATATGAAAGTTAAAAGAAAAAGGTGATGCAAATCTTTATGCCCACTCTCTCAAAGTAACATTGTTTTGGCTATTTGGGATGAAATAATTACATTTGGATGAGATCAAATACCATGTATATACTTGTACATAGAACATGTTCTCTTAAGTTTCTTAAGCCATTCATACTCTCCATTGGCCTCTCACCCTTTTTTCCTTTTTATTCTTACTTTTCAACCTCCTCCTCACCCTCCCACTTCATTCAATCAATCAAGCCAAAAAGGGAGACTTTTTATTGGGTGGGTCCCATTTTTAAATTTTTATTATTATTAAATATCATGTAGCAAGTAATTAATGAATTCATTCTATCTTTATTTAGGATGGTAATAGTATGGTTTATCGTCGATTGATGTGTGTATTTGTTTTAGTATAATAATTTGGGGATATAGGAGGTTGAACATGATTTCGAAGGAAGAATTATATGTCAATTATCGCTGAACTATGTTCATGTTGACTCGATTGATGTATAATGATTTATAATTGATGATAGACTTGAATGTTATTTGAGGTAATCATAATAATAATTGGTTGAGGTTGAAGTTTTTATTTTTTTTATTGAGTACAACAAAAAGGTGAGGGGATTATTCAAATCTGTGATCTTCGAGTTGAATTAGGTTGAAATTAGATTTGGTGTGTATTGTTACTAGCAGTTTTGTATCTTTATTAGGTTACATTTGTAGTTAGCTCAATGCTAAATATTTATCCCTCCATTTTGAACTTTGAACATCAAACAAAATTTGGATGTTCATTAAGAATCATTATTTTGTCAATCACCTTTGATTCCTATGCATCAAAACTAGGCCAAATTTTTTTATCTGAAAAGGATATATATGAATTAACTAGCACAGTACATAGGAAGAAGAAAAATCGTGTGACTATACAAAACAGGTTAAGAAAGAGTTAGAATAATTAAAAGTTACTGTAGAACAAAGTGTATCTTTGATGCATGGTTCATTCACGAGGAACTCCATAGTTAAACATACGACTTGAAGCCGTTCTTATGTTTGGATAACTTTTTAAGGACAGATTTATCTCTTCAATTCAAGTAGTGTGTTTAGATACCAAGGGGCCGCCAACAAATTTAAATTTTTACTTCTAGTTTAAATTATATTTGACCGAATATATATGTTGAACTATTGTCGACTTAGTAACTTAATTAAAACAGTAATAACCTCATTGACAGATGATTTGAATTGCAAGGGAAAAAAAGGGTATGTTCTCGAAATGCAAGTTGATGAACTAAGATTAGTAGTTGTCCACCACTTTTCTTTTTGGGTTAATTGATTGTAACACAAATTTGTCTAGTAACATGTATTATTTATTCAAGAGAATATTTCCAAAAATCGAAGGGAATTAATACAAAATTGAATTTCCTTTTATATCATAAAAGGAATAAAAGTGAAGAAATAACAAAAGAAAGAAATAATAATAATAAAGATTATATTCCTTGGTTCAAATATTGCTTTGGCAATAACACATAATAATTAATCATGAAAATCCTTGGACAATGATTGTAAGAATTAGTTTAGTTTCAACTTTACAACTATTTAATTTATTTTTAGTTTTTTTGGATAATTTAGTTTTTTATTGTTATTAAGTACTACTAAAAAAAAGTTTTGTAAACATCTATTTCAATTTTGAGAATTTGAATAAAATGACATTAACATTTTAAAATAAAAAACAAAAAATTGTTACTAAAAAATAGGGTACGGTGTAAATTCTATTTCAGTTTCTTACCTTTCGTATTTATTCTTTAACCTATATTTGTACCCTATCAACTTTCAAATATCATATTTTCGTTTTAGAATTTTGTATTAGCATCAATTTAACTTTTAAATTATTAATAACAAAGCAAATCTATATTTCTAAAAATTAGACATGCAATTAAAATTAATATAAAATACTAACTTTTAATTAAAAAAGAAAATATAATTTGAAAAAAAGTTATATATAATATATTTGATTAGTTTTTAACTTAAAAATAATTAACAATAATACATTAGACGAGCATTATTTTTTTTGTGAGATTTATCAACCATTTTCAAAATAGTGTTTTACACCAAACTTCAAAATTAGAACACAATTTTTGAAAATTTAGAATTCAAAATAGAATAAAAGTACAAAAACATAATATGATTTAAACCTAAAGAATCCTTGTAATTGAAAAGAAAAAATAAACATGAAAACCGACCTGAAAATCTTAAACTTTCCAACATGAAAATATTCGAAAGATCTTATGAGCCAATTTGGATAGATGGAAATAATTCCCCTTCTTCAACCAAGAACATGATGAGAGGAAAGAAAGAGAGAGAGATGAGTTGTGTAATTGCAGATCGGTAGGGGCCGAGCTAAAAGTTTTGATGTAAATAAAATTTTACCTTCTAACTTTTTTATATATATTGATTTTTTTTGTTCTAAAAATAGGAGAGAATTTTAAAATCTTTACCTATCTATAACATAAATTAAGTTTAAATCTTATTTGAGTTTTCAAAAACTTTTATGTTGGTTAAGGTCTTTTGTCCTTAAATTTTCAAATGACAACAATTTTGGTAGTGTTGTATTTGCCACCGTATAAAATCTCTTATTTTATACTCGTATCAATCAACCTATGTAACTCTAATACATATCCATGTCGATGTGTTAATACAAATTATTCATTTTTTAGAAATAAATAAAAAAGGATAGGGACTAAATACATATTATAAAGGTAATTGAAAAACTAAAATAAAATAAACCGAGAAGTTTGGAGGACCTAGAAGTTTGGAGGGGTTGAAATAGATATTTTGGGAGATCCTTAACAAGTTTAAGAGACAGAATAAGATAAATCTAAAAGTTCACGACCAAAACGAATATTTTAGAGGTACGATTACCAAAGTAAAAAAATATTGCAATTTTATAAACCCAAATGAAATTTAAACATGTAGTTTGTATAATCGTGACTGAACTAAAGGATGAAAAACTGTTGAATGTGGGAGTAGAATAGAATCTACGTACCTCTTAATAACTATTAGATATCTATTCAAAATATTTTCATAGTTTATTGTTATACTTAGGCCGTATATCTTGGGCTGACCACTAATTAGTTTGACAATTAAGAGAAAGAAATATAAAAATAGAGATTTTTTTTTTTAAAATAATGAGTTATCGATTTTTCAAAATAAAGTAATTAGTAGATGTCAATATTCCTGTGTTCTATCTAAAAATAATTAATTAATAGATGTCAATACTTATGAATTCTATCTCAAAACTAATTGACAATAAAATAGGTAGTCCACTTATGTTATAAACTTTTATTATTATCTTTTTATCTTTTAAATCTTTATCAAGACCGGTGTATTTTCCTTCCTACCAGTTACATTGGTGCAGTTCTCGTAGAATAATTTCTCGAACCAAAGGAGAGGAATTATCCTGTACTTTTCTCCTCACTCACCCGTAGCTGTGGTGTCCTTTGCAAATTTTTTTTTTCTTTCTTTCATTTTTCGCAAAGGTGTCCTTTGCAAATCCCCATCTAAATATTTGCTTCCCTCCTTTCCCCTTCAACTTTTCATATATTAAAAAAAAAAAGAAAAAAAAAACCATAATCTCTTCTGCGAAAAGAAGAAGCTCGGAGACAGAGTCATTTTCATGGTGGCGTTAGTGGGGGCCCATGGCGTACTCGATTCCCATGGCGGACTATAAATACCCACTTTCTTCTTAGCAGCCACAACAACAAAACCCAACCCTCTTCTGCACCTCCAGTGGTCTTCTCTCTAGACCGCTGCTGGTTGCTCTGTTTTCTCCTCCACCATTGAAGAATGTTTCA
This sequence comes from Momordica charantia, assembly GCF_013281855.1. Classification (NCBI taxonomy): domain Eukaryota; kingdom Viridiplantae; phylum Streptophyta; class Magnoliopsida; order Cucurbitales; family Cucurbitaceae; genus Momordica; species Momordica charantia. The sequence goes on along the minus strand of NW_028275164.1, from coordinate 10,730,579 downwards.
AGCTTTTCACAGCAAACAGGGCATCGTCTCTGTTCTCTCCTCCGACTCCACGCCTTCTTCTCTCCGCAGAACCCTCTCTGCCGACATGTCGTCCCACAAATGCATCTCCCAGATGAAGAAGGTCGCTTCTTCTCAAGAATTTGGCGAAGGGAACAAGAAAACAGAGCCCGAAACAGAGACTGATGTTTGGGGCTCTGTTTTCAAATCTCACAAGGGGGGTTCTTGTAATGAAGTTATTGCTGCTCCTTATGTTCATCCTCTTGTGAAGCGATCGCCGAGCGGTTTGAGTGAAAAGAGCCTCGAGATTTGCACTGAGAGTCTCGGCTCCGAGACCGGCTCCGATGGGTTCTCGTCGTATTCGTCGGAGGAGGAGGGAGATTCCGATGACGACGACGAGGAGGGAGCTCGAATGTTTGCTCTGCAGGATCAATGGAGGCCTGTCAAGTATAGCTATAAGAAATCGGAGCCCTGCCGGTCATTTCCTCCGCCGCTGCCTTCGCTCTCCGGTCCCGACGGGGAATCGTTGCGGATGCAGCCCCGCCGTGACAATGGCCGGTTGGTCCTCGAGGCCATGAACGTGCCTTTCCAGAACAACTTCCGCGCCCAACGTCAAGATGGCCGCCTTGTTCTCACTCTCGTCAACCGTCATCCCATGAAACAGGTAATCACCGCTTAATTCAAAAAGCTAAATATAAGTACTACCTTACAAAAAATTCGAGTAGAAAACTTCATATCTCAATACCTTTTAAATTACTAATTCAAAAACTTAAGCTGATGTTCTAATCCTCCTCTTTTAACACAGGTCGAAGAACACGACGAGTCCGAGGAAGAACCCGAGCAAGAGGAAGAAGATGAAGATTCAAGAATGGCAAAATCTCCAGAAATGCCAATTGGGTTACTGAATTCCCACAGATCATTAGCATCAATGATGAGCAGCAAATCAATTGTTTTAGCCAACAGGCAGCACCCATCACTCCCACCACGCCCCAAGGTGGCTCACCCCATCATCCCCTGCCCGACACTGCGGCCGCCTCCGAGCGCGGTGTCGTTGAACACATTCGAGTACTTCTGGAGGTCGAGAGCCGGGGCAGTTGGGAACCTGCCGCCGTCGAAGAATGGCAGCCGGAAGGTGATGATGTGGAAGAGCAAAGGAGCAGAGGACGAAGAGAGGACGGTGGTGATGAGTTCAAATGGGAGTTGTAAGGAAGTCCGGCGAGCGGCGGTGGTGTTTTGGGAGCCGCAGTGCATTGCCACATCCTAAATTCCTAATTTCCCCATTGGTTTAGAGGGCCTAACTGTTTTACCTAAATTTGGAAGTGTTTTTTTTTTTAATTTTAATTTTAGTTCACTTAGTTTCCACTCTTTGGGGAATTATGTCAGACAAATAAAAAGGTGATGAGAGAGAGAGATTACTACTTTTTATTTAAGAAAAAATATTACCAATCTATATGGATTTAAATAATATACATAGTTTATATTACAAATTTGGTGTATGTAACTCTAAACTCGAATAAGTTTTAATTATTGTCATTTGTCAATTTGAGTATAAATGAGTGGATTACTTTTTTTGAGGTTGAAGATTTAATGATCTCCTACCTCTATGTTTACTTTACCGAAAAAAAAAAAGTTATAATTAATTGTCCTGGTTGTACGTGGGGAATCTCATTGATGGGTTATAGGTCACTTCCACAATCTATCCAAGGGCATACAATCAGTACCCTTTAGGTTGAGCTACATCGCAATTACTTAAGGTAGTGAAGATTCACGTTTGAGGAAAAGAGAAGAAGGAAGAAAGGAGACGATTGACACCGATTGGTTCATTTGAGATTTTAAGAAATTACATAGAAACTTAAAATATTAAAATTTTCTCTTTACCTTAGTCATGCCATCTGTCCACAAGCATGTCGCTTGAACTAGAGAATTTATGGCTCTACTCCTAATTCATATCATCTGCTTAGCCTGTTTTACAAAGTTATATTAAGTGCTTCTACATCGTCCCTTCTTCTGTTGGAGTTGTTCATCCTAAACATGTAAACAATAACTATACTTTTTCATCTTCCTCACGTTTTAGTTTTACCTATAAATTGGTTGGTACATCGCTTGAGCTACGCAACTATCTCATTCAAACATCTAATCAAAAGCAAATTCACAATAGCGGACAAAGAAAGTAAAACACCCCACACTATAAATACTCGATGAACTCATATGAAAGACAAATAACATACACTCTGAATACAACCCGACTCTTGTTCGATAGCAAAATCATCCTTAGTCATTCTAAATCAAACGCTAGCTTAACAATAGAGACAGCGACTAAATATGTAATTGAATGGAACATAAAATAAGGATAAATGATAAAGGTTAATAATTGCTTTTTGAGTACAAACAAAATCTAAACACCATCTTTGACTGAGTGGAAGTGTCATATCTGTCCATGGAATTGAGTAATGGTTCTTCTTTTGGTTAAAGGAAAAATGTTGAAAGCCAATCAAAGAGTTGAAGTTGGGTCATGTCCAATATGACTGCTCGCAATTATGGGAGCATCATGATCTGTCTTCAGATACGCCCTCTTCTTTCACTCTCATATTATGATTGCCATGGATGACTTGGCATCGTGCACGTTCATCAATCGATATATCCGTAAGTTGGAGGGTTCGGTATCGATATTAGAGATCAATCGATAGATGATCTTTTATTCATTTTATTCACTGTGCTTTCAACTTTGATTAATTTTAGTTTATTTATTTTTGAAAGGTTCATTTTGGTCCGTCTACTTTTAAAAAAAGTGACTATTTTGATTTTCTAATTTTAATTTTTATCTCATTTTTTCTATCACAATTTTAACACAACAATACACTCAATATATTTATTAAAATATAACTATGACTTTATATTAAATGATTTCTATTGTGTGTAGAATTTGTGGTAAAATTTTTAAAAATATAGACCAAAATGGTCACTTTTTTTAAATTACAGGAGCTTAATAAAGTGAACCTTTTGAAAATATAGGGATTAATGAATCAAAGTTGAAAGTATATGGATCGAAATGAATATTTTGATATAAGAGGACTAAAATATACCGGAGCTTAAAAGTTCAAAGACCAAAATAGTATTTTAACAAAAAAAATAATAATCATCAATTAGTCATTAATGTGAATATAAATACTCTTTTGGTCCTAGTAGTTTTGACTCTCGTTCCATGTAATTTAAAACGACTACATAATTCGCTTATGTAGTTTCAAATTTGTTCATTTTAATTCATGTATTTTTTAAACGTTTATTTTAGTCCCTATACTTTAAAAATGTGATCATTTTTTATCCATTCATTTCATTTCTATCTCATTTTTTTAAATTAAAATTTTAACATGACACTTCATTCACTAAATTTTTTGAGATGTAGCCATAAATTTGTATTAAAGGGTTTCCATTTGTGTATAGAATTTCCGTTAAAATTTTACAAATAAAGACCAAAATTGATATTTTTTTAAAAGTACAAGGAGCAAAAATATATGTTTCAAAGTGTAATGACTAATCTGAATTGTTCTTTATACTCTTTAATTAGTGTATCGGTCACTCGTATGTGATATCTTAGATCTGAATTATTCTGCTGACCTTAATTTTACAACCCAATTTAAAGAGTGAGATTGACCATTCAAAAGTTAAGTAAGAAAATACAATTGCTAAGAGTGATAATGCTACTAAATAAACTTTCCCAAACTAGAAAATATGGAAACTCTAGTGAATAAGACTTGACTTGAGTGAGCAGAAAATTATTAAACATGAATATATAGAATGAAATATCTTGCTGGCTAAATTTTCCCTAATGTAAAATATAACTATCCAACAAAACTTGAAAACTTATGCAATATGATAGAAAGGAAAAATTTTATCTAAAATGTAATAGAGTAGAGAAAATACAAAAAAGGAAAAACAACAAATTTAGAAAAGATTATTGAATGGTCAAATCATTTTCCTATACATAATAAGAATTTTTATTATGTTTTCTTCGTAGTGACTCGATAAGGTCAACTCTTCTCTCACATGAATAATACCTTCCCTTTATTGGATCGAATAGATCAAGTTGACACCAAATGTGCGCAAGTCAAAACTCATCTTTTTTTGGATCAATGCAAAATTTTTGTTACCTAATCATTTTTTAACGGCTCGAATATTAGCAAACTAATCAAGATATATTTTTATTTAGTAAATGAAGCCTTCATCAAGAAGTTGTTTGAACTTCGGCCTTTGGACCAAACTAGTAAAAATTTAGGTCAATATTGAGGTCGTGTGCATTTGACTTTTGAATTCATGATCCCTAGAATGTTACTAGGTTGTTCCAGAAAATGAATTTGCAATAATTAATTGTTGAATGTTTCTACTGTGATTGGTTAGGTTTTACTTTTTTCTTATAACTTTTAAGAAGCATATCTATATTGTCTATCGATCATCTTCTATCTCTTCAAGTCCATTATTAATAGTCGAACAATCAAATTTTTGGTGCAATGTAACTTGATCTGGTGTAGTCAACGGGCGACGAAAGATGTCGCAGCTAAGATTTAATTTTTAGCCTAACATAGGCAGCTAATCGGTTGAATACTTCTTTAAATAACTCCTCATTGAGTTACTAAAAGAAATGGAGAAAAACACATGAGAAAGCAATCACAAATATTGGGTCAAAAAAAGTTTGGGCTAGGAGTATATGGGCCTTGAGAAGGGCCAAATCCCATTTGGGCCCAACAAGCAACCATTGGGTCTACGTTGTGGCCCAAAGGAGAGCTCACTAGGCAAGTTAGGTGAATCCTAATTCCTAGGTGGTTTGGGATATATATATATATATACACACGTTTTATAATAGAAATTAATGATTTTTTTTAATATCTTTTGATGTGGCAAAGACATTTTCAATTTTTTTTTGTCGAGAAAATAAAAGAAAGATAAATAAAAGGAAGATGGAACCAAAATGCATCCTTTTGATCTGAATAGTGTTTAAAGTGTTTTGAGAAAAATGGGGTAATTTCTTGAAATATTTGCTTAAAATTTAATTGGATGAAAACTGTCAAAACGAGCTTAGCTCAGCGGTAATTGACATATATCTCCAACCAACTTCATTTGATAATCGTTATTTTGCAACTCGATTAGATGAAGGAAAACATCATAAATATATATGTGAGGAACAATATTTCTATTGGTATGAAGTTTTTTTATAAAACCAAAAGCAATTATTTATTGTTATATAAAATTTAACTTTTCAATATTTATTATAGTCCAGAATGATAAAATAATACTTTTATTTATATTTAAAAAAAATTGAAACAAGAACTCAGAAACAAAAAATTTGATTTTATAATAAAAAGAGTTATCAAACGCATATGTTGAAACTAACAATGAGAAACAATAAAATCAACCTTACCGGACATACCTTTATAATGTCTTCTTCTTTGGAAGTTTAACATTAAAAAAAAAAAAAAAAGTGTAAATAAACAAAAGAAAATCAACACATGTAACTTGGACGTGGGCAACCAATGATGAAATCAAACCTAAATATAGATTTTATCAATATTGTTATTGATTAATCAATCATTATGAAATTAAATATTCCAAAATTCCTCAAAATTGGATTTCAATGCAAATATTTGATATAATTATATAATATAATCATGATCCACAAACTCATGTGATATAATTAAATATCCACCTAGTCCAACCAAAATGGATACGTGATCACAATCGTCATCCCACAAAGTTGCAATAAAATTATATTTTATATAACGGATTAAAACTTGGGGGACCTTTTAAACTCAATTGACAGCAGTACTCTCAAAAAAAAAAAAAAAAAAAAAAAGAACAAGAAAAAAGTTGAGTATACTTTTTAATCTTGCATTTGACTTGGTAATTAATTTGGTGAAATTCAACTCTAAATTTCAAAGTTATTTTCTGAGTTTGAAAATTGTAGAAGTGGGGACCGAGTAATCAGCCTTCAGAATAATGTTAATAGGACTATAAGTTAAGGATCACACGTTCAACAGATAAGAGACCTATAAAAGGTCTATAATAGACATGCACTATTCTTCTTAATGCCAATTTGTTTTGAGATGGAACCTCGTGAGTATTAATATGATATCAAAGCCCAAAAAGTTCAAACGAGCATCCGGTCAAGACTAGTGAACCCAAAAGAGGCTCCATCTTGAGGGACATGTTAAGAATCTTACGTTAAAACATAAGTGACTTACAAGGATTTATAATATAAGTGAGTTACTCCTCTCATTGTCAATTGTTTTGAGATAAAACTGAATATTAATACTATATTCACTTCAACTATGTTTGGACGGACTGTACATACGTTTTGCTAAACTTAGACGCTTGATCTATTGATAAGTACTTTTATCAAACTTTTATTTTAGTATGTGAGGGTGAGATCGGATGAGATATATGTCAATTACGCTTTGACATACATTACACTCATCCATTGATGTTTAATGATGTAACTAAGCTTTAATATTTTCATGGGTCTTGCTCAAAACCTATCCTTGTAATCAAATATCCCACTAAAATTCAAAACCAAAACCAAAACCACTCATCACAATCATCATAGTAAAAGAAGTTGTAACATGATTTCATATAAAATAAAGTATATACTTGGATCAAAACTTTGGGAACTTTTTATACTCATCTTTCAAGAAAATTGATAGAAAATTACAAGATTTTGGAATCATATACCATTTTTTCTTCCTTTTCTCTTCAAGCTATCTAGGGTCTCTAGTCATCACATAAACCCCAATACATGGAGAATTCCTCCACACATTTGAATGCATCCTCACTATCTCTCTAGCCTTCTCTTTCAAATATCCCTCACAGTCTGATTGCATCACCATGCAAAGCTTTGACACAGTTCCAACCCTCAACATCTCCACAAGAACTTCCTTCCTTGCCGAGTGTTTCGATATCAACGACAGAATTTGGATTGCCCGATCATTCGTTGCTGTTGAAATCCTAAGTATTCGCTTTGAAACCACTGCGATGCCCCCAGCGTGGCGGAGGAGCTCCGCTCGCCCGTCTGCCGTAGAGCATAGGAGGGCCAAGAGGTTGAAGATTAGCTCGGTTATGTTCTTCTCCGGCTTCTCGAGCTCGAGCGCAATCAACTCGAAAACTGCCCCGGCTTCGACGATCTTGATTCGGTTGCGTCCCCATGGGCATAAGTTGATTAGGATTGCGAGTGTCGTTTTGAGAGCGGAATTTGAGATCTTTTGTTTCATGAGATTTGTGATATTTTTGAAGAATTCAGGCTTCGTTTGGCTGAGATCAATGCTTGAGGGAGCCAAATCGATTGCCTTCTTCAATACTTCAATTGCATAGCTTTTGATAATGATATGATTTTCTATCTCCAACCCAAAAACCCACATGAAAGAATCCATAAGCTCTTGATAATAATGGCGGGAGTCAAAAACCCTAATTTCAGAAACTTGATAATTTGAAAGAAGACTAAGAATCTTCAAACCTTCCTCAAGTCCCCCAACTTTCCCTTCCCTAAAACATCTCATAACAAACAAAACCATCGCCTTCGCCACCCCCGCCTCCTCCATACATCGTCGGTTCGCGTCGCCCTCGCTAGCAAGCCCTTCAAGCTTCTTCACCACATCGAACCGGAGCGCCTCGTCGGAGGCAGTGGCGAGGCCCCGCAGGAGTTTTCGGAGACGGGCCTTGTCGAGGGGCGGCTTAGGGGTCAGAATTTTCTCGGCGGGGGCAGCGTTCTCAGCCAGCCAAGACTTGATCAGACGGCGGAGTGTGTGGTTCGGCGTCAAGTCGGAAGCTTCCGTCAATGGCTGCTTGGTGAGAGGGCAAAAGATGGCATCTTTGGACGTCAAAAACCAGTGCTCAATACTTTCACGATCATAGGTGATTCCGGTGACAGCCGTGACTGGATCTTTCATGATTTGCAGTGAAATTGGGCAGATGAAATAAGGAGGAACTGCAACTTCTTCCATTGAAAGAGAGAAAAAAGAGCGAGAGAGATGATTTTGTGTGATGATGAGAGAGAGGAGAAGAAGAATATATAATGGATTTCAATGGGAATCTTTAGTTTTTGGGTAATTTTGAAAGGTGGGTGTTTTACCAGTCAATACTCGTATGGAGTTATGATGATGATGTTAAATGATGATCGTTGATTATTATTCCACGGTCAACTTCTCAACCCATGGGAGGAGAAGTTGAGGTTTGATTAAGAAACTTCCATTTTCATCCAACTTGCTCTTTTGACTGCCACTTGGAATGTTTTCAGTGGTTAAACAAGTATGTGAATTCTATTCTCTTTATATTACTTTTCAGAATTTTAGAGCAATATCGCCTAACTCCATGAATATTCCTTTTTTACCCTTCTCAATCAAAATATATATATATATATGTATATTCCGGATCAATCTAAACATAATTTAACTAGTTAAGATATGCATCTTTGACTAAAAGATCAAAGATTTAAATCTCTACCATGAATTAAAAGATAGTATTTTTGGAGCCGTAACTTATAATACAATAACATTTCTTCTCATTAATTTGTTGCCACGTGTGATATGAATGCAAAAGATTTCTAAGTCAAGATGGGCCATCCCAAACTTAATTGGTATTTTGAATTTGGAGTGTAAAAGGGGAGAGAATATAAACTCAACACGTAAGACAAATTATCTCTAACAGCTATTTGGACATTGGATTTTTTTCTTTACTAATACAATATGTGGAGGTCGGGATTCAAACTTAGGATATTTTGATTGAAAATAGGTGTCTTAATTAGTTGGACTATGTTCATATTGATATTTTGATGAAGGATTTTGTTTTATAGATATGGATATTAATTATCATCTATGTGTTGCAAGATAAATAATGTCTTAAAATTCAATAACAGATTTTATTCATGGAAATTACATTTATTTAATTGAGTAAATTAGAGGTAAGAGAAAACAATAATGTAATTATAAATTCAAGTTAGTATTATTTAATATATTTTTGTATTAATAAAATTAATCAATAAATAAAAATAAAAATATATTATTCTTTACATTAAAATATTAGTATTTAATACTAAATAATTTAATATAATGAGTAAGAAATAATTAAATAAGTTTAGATTAAATAAGATATCAATGATAAATTATTAAGTTAATAATAAAAATATATTAAATAGTTAAGATAATATCAAATATTAATTATAAATGTTCTCCCTAAAATTTATTACACGTGTTAATATAATTAATTAATAGTTAATTAAAAATAAAATAAAATAAAAAATTTGATTGTGTTATGTTTTCTATTATTCGTCCTTCATAAAAGTTTTACATACATGGAGAGTAATAGAAAACTAGGAAGTTTCACGGATAAATTATATCCCTTAAGAGGAAAAAAAATTATTTTACTACCTTAATATTTAGCTTAGCGAGCCAATTCTAATCCTAAATTTACTTTTTTTTTTATTATTTTTTTAAATACAAATGTAAACACGAAGATTGAACTCGTGACCTTTTGGTCGGAGATAGGTGCCTTACACAGTTGAACTATGCTCAGGTTGAGAATCCTAGACTTAGGCCACGTTTACTTAACCGCAATCGTAATAGAAATCAATCGTAATGAAAATCAATCGTAATGAAATCAATCGGAATTGTAATGTGTTATTCCATTGATATTGTTTACTAGAAATTTTCTGGAATCATAATCAAAATTCTTTTGATGTTGTTTACTAAAACTGTCTGAAATCAGAATCGGAATGAGATATATGACAATTACTAATATATCTCTTTCTCCTTTTTAGCCAATTACAAATATATTATTGTACTAATTTTTTAGATTACAATAATAATAAATTTTAATTTAATTTATTACTATATTATTGATAGTAAATATTTCTTATTATAACAATTTATCTAATATTAATACATAATGAATAATTAAAATAAAATTACATCAAATAAAATATTTTTTATTAGAACAACCAAACTTTAATAAAAACATATTATTAAGTTTGAGGTGGGTCTCGCCATTTGATTACATTCCTATAATTGGTAAACACCATTGTTTGGGGGAAAGAATACCCTGGACACGTGGAGGACGGCCATTGGTGCTCCAAGGTGACTCATGAGTCATGCCCCAGCTCGGACCGCCGAGATCACCACCACTAGTGTTGACAGATGCTAAGTATGAGGGCCGAGGTGAACCTGGCCGAGGTCCGATCTACCGAGAAGCTCGGTGTGGGCCGATGTGAGCTACTGTCAGCGGCGTGATTATCGGGTGTAACCGTCGGTCCCGAGATTACCGGGTGTAACCGTCGCGAGATTAGCGAGACTACCACCCATAAGTAGAGGACCTCACTCCACGATCAGGTACGATGATTTTCTGACCTCGAACTAAACTGGGAATCCGACCTATACTGACTTGATTGTCGGAGTGCTCACCTTTTGTGCAGGTCCGCCCAAGTATTCAGATCGGTTCGGAGGCCGAGTTCGAGCTGCAATCAGAAATACACTGTTGTGCATATCCTTGCATAAACAACCATAATAGGGAATCAAAATTTTCATTACGATTCATTGATTATGATTACGGGTAAGGAAACGGGGCCTTAATTTCATCCAATTGAATCATAAACTTGAATAGGTCATCACTCTCGAAGATTTATAGTAGCTATGAGTATTTAGGTATTTTATCAGGGAGTTTGAGTATTCTTTAACCTACTTGGTTTCGTGGCTGGGGTGGAGTATTTTCTTGATCAGCTGTGGTAAAAAGTAAAAAGTTAGTGTGAATTATTTTCTTTTGGGAATCGTGATTTGTAAGATAAAAATTTAACAGTGAATATAGGTAGAAGGAGAGTTGTTAAAGCACTTTGGATCTTTAGGTCAAAAGTGTGTACATATTCAAGCTTCGAGTCTTGCATTCCCACTTGCATCCGTATTGAAAAGAAAAAAAAAAAGTAGATAGCCTAATTTATAATAAATAATTTAGAAATAATAGTGTAAATATTTTTAGAGAAACAATCCATTTTTATTCCTAAAATCTCAAGTGGTATCAATTTTTACAATAAACTTTCAATGTGATCTAATTAGAATCTAAACTTAGATAAATGTGGTAATTTTTACTCTTTATTTCATTTCTATTAATTCACCCACTAATTTTAACAAAAGTGATGTAAAAAAACTCTAAAAATTATTAATTTTGAGCCATTTGATAACCATTTATTTTTCTATATAGGTTTTGGTTTTTGTGTTTTTTTGTTTTTAGTTTTAGTTCTTTTAAAAAAATAAAAGTCATATATGTTTGATAACTGTTTTTGTTTTTTATTTTTTTGAAAAACGGAAAACAAAACATATGTTTCATGATTATTTTTGGTTTTCTGTTTTTAAAAAGTTAGAAAATCGAAAATAAATGTTAAAAGTTAGAAAATTTTATGTAAAATAGAATGACAACGGTGTAGGGTAGGAGTCGGGATGCCCTGTTCCATGAAAATTTTTAATTCTCACCTCCAACCTGTTCTCCGATTTCAGGAATTGATGTCTAGGTTCAAAAATTCTCATTTGGAGACGAAGGTCTTCACTAGAAAAATTATTGGTTTAATAATTAATTCTAATTCTTTCTAAAATTTAGAAAATAAAAAGTAATAAAGATAAATAATTTATATTATTTTACTCAAAAATCATTATTTAATAGTATAAATAAGTAGTTTAAAAATATTTGATATTTATTCATAATTTAGTTAAACATTTAATAAAAAATATATTAATTATTTTAAAAATGGAATCGGAGACAGAACATGATGGGGAATGCATTCTCTATTCTTAGAGCGAGAACTCGACCCTATGAGGATTTTAGTGGTCTATATGAAAACAAAAATTTAGAGAGATAAAAAAAACTTTTAAAAGTGAAATTTTAGAAATAGTAAATTTTAGAGAGTTAGAGAAAAGTTAGAAAAAAATTAGTGAGAAAAAAGTTAAAGTCAAAAAATAGAAAATTCTAGGGAGAGTAAGTTGAGAGCTAAAGAAAGAAAATAAAGGAGGAATAGAAAGAAATATTATAGTGAGAACAAAATTTGGATAAGAAAAAATTTATAATATATTTGTTAACATAAAATAAATAAATAAAAAGAGAAAGAAAAGTTATTAAGTAAAAGAAAATTAAACGATAAAACATTTAGAGTGAGAAAAGTAGAAGATATATTTCTTAGATAAAAAAGCTAGACTAGAAAGAGAAAGAAAAGTCATTTGAGAATAAAAAAGTTCGAAAAATATGAAATTTGTGGAGAGATAAAAAAGAAAGTGATAGGTTAGAAAAAAGAAAAATAAATAAATATATACAAATGAAAATTTTGAAAAGGGAGAGAAATATTTGAAGAAAATTTTAAAGAGAATAAATTTTGTAGAGAGAGAAATTTAGTTAGAAAATTATTTTAGAATGAGAAAAAGATTATCAGAAAAAAATATGTCTGAGAAGAAAATTTGAGCATTAGATGAAAAAAAAAAGATTTTGAAAAAAAAGAAAACTGTTTTTAAAAACTATATTTTACTTACTTCCTTGCTAAGGATTCCAAAAATTATTTTAAAAAACATAAAACAAAAAATTAATTAGTTATTAAACAAATCTATATTTTTCAAGCGAAACTTGTTCTAATATCATTTTTATCTAAATTTATACCAATTTCATAAGAAATATATGTTTTATAATTTATTTAGCTGTCAGTACACGTGAATATTTTTCTCGACTAATCTTCAAAAAGTTATGATATTTGTTAGATTTAATGTAAATATTACCATACTTACCTAATTAGTTTATGGTGCATGATAAAATTGAAAGTTTTAAAAATGGTTGCTAACTTTAGTACCTTTATGCTTAAAATTGATATTTTCCCATATTTTTGTAGTCCTTTTTCTTTCTTTTTAACCATGAAAAATAATTTTAGTATACTTAGTGAATATTTTGATTTCGAGCATCAATGTATTAACAATCTTATTTAAAGATCTTAATCTCTACACCTACTCTAATTATAATATTTTTTAAAAAAGATAACAACAAATTTTAATTTCTATTCCCTTAAATACTTATACAATTTGAAATAGGACTTGTGTTTTGAAATCTCACTAATATTTTATTTGAATAAATATAAAATAGAATATTATTTTTTACGTTGACAAATATAAATGAGAAGTTGTTGCTATCAACTTATTTCTAAATAAATAAATTAGGTAAGAAAATTGTGAAATACAATTTTATATAAGTTATCATAATTTGGTAAACTATACAAATTCTCTCTCTTCTGAACAAAATAATTATTTGTTGAATTTTCTTTTTTAGTTCGATGAGATCATGATTTTTACTTCTTATTATAAAAAGAATCATTGACCACTCAACTTCTCTCATATTTATTAGTTTTCCCTCTAATTAGTAGTAATCACAACTCTAGAAGCAGCACATATATATATATACATTAATTTAAAATAATATCTTTATTCCTCAAAAAAAATATCTATTGGACAAAATCTTACTTGTGTATTTGGCTCAATAGATTTTTAGATTTAATATTAAGTTTGGCTGAAAAAACACGTAATATTAATTTGTCAATAAATGGTGTCACTTATAATTGTTTGAAACTAAAAACAAAAAATGTTGGTAGATTTCTCACCGACTATGTGGCAGCTCCTGATACAACAAGATTGATGAATCAACATGGAGACTAATTCTTAAAAGACTCGTTGCCTTGGAATTCCTTATAAGGTTGTGCCAAACTAATATTGGGTTCGAACCCCTCGAGGATAACTTGAGCCGACTAGATATCTCACCCATCGGCAGCCTGACCTACCAATCGTGGCGATCAAAGGACACTTTGTCAGGATTAGTTCTATGTTCCACGACAACACGCCGTGATTCCCAGAATCCTAAAGAGTCGTTGAATGATCATGGGTATATAAAATAGAACAATTATCTCAATTGGTACGAGGCATTTTAGGTGAAACCAAAAGTAAAGCCGTGAGGACTATGCCCAAAGCGGACAATATCATACCATTGTGGAGATACAAGTCCATCCAAAATATCTTATACTCTAATTCAAACTCTTTTACCTTATTTACATGCCTTTTCAAGTCAACTATAAAACCTACAAATTAGTGTAGTTCTTCCTTCTTGGAGTTATTCGTTTGGAGGATTGCATTAATATTCCAAAGGTCTTTGAAATATAATATGGTTGGAGTGGAATTCCAAAGGATGTTACGTTACCTTATTCACTTTACAAATACGAAAATCAACATCATATTCGTGGAATGGAATATTACAATATATATTTTTTCCAATAGATGTTTTTTTAAGCCATTGCCAACATATATTTTTTTTTATCGTATAATTATATAATATTTCTTAATTAGTTAAGAAAATCATGCATTAGGTAAAATATTTTCACGTGGTTTTGGATGTAAAATTTGTGTAGAGAGAGTAGTTTGTAAAGAGAAACATGTTTAAGAGACAACATATATTGTGCATACGCGAAGAAAATATAGCTACGAAGAAATTTGTGAGAGATAGTGTGCATGGTTAACTTTTGTTGACTCTTAATTTCAAATTAATTAATGTTTTGATGATAAGAAACCTAATTTTGTTCGTTCTAAAATTACCCAAATCTTAGCTTGAAACAACGATTCCAACGACTTTTGAATTGCCCAAATTGAAGCTCAAATAGAGAAGTTGTGAAGTTGTGATTGAAACAATTTTCTCTCCCATTCCTTCGTATTTCTTCGCTCTAAAATTTCAATGTTATTTAATTTTTTTTGTGAGAGACTTTATTTTGAGAGATCCTGGCAATTTTTATTTTCCTTAGCATTTGAGAGCTTTGTTCGAAAGAATTTTTTTCAAATTTGTGAGCAAAAAATTTGTCAATCGCTCACAAATTTGTCAATTCACTATTTTTTTTAGAGACTTTGTAATCCATTTATTCATTTTCCAAATCTTGCATTTTTTATGGTTTGAACTTGAATCGTAGACACAATTTGGTTCGTTCTTGCTCCAAAAAAACGTTGTACTGGTTTGACTTCTGCCATAGAAGAGTCAGGTTTCTTAGTCGAATACCCCAGAGGAGCTTGAGATGGAGTAGGCCGTTGTTGCCGAACCACTATAAATTCTCCGTATCAAATTTCTCTACCTCTCTCCTATTTAATTTGTGCAATTAATCTTTCTTTATCATAATTTGCATTTTGCATAAAATTAATTGCTATAATTTGTTGTTCATGTTTACCATCAATCTTTACACTAGAATTAATTAGAGTGTTTGAAATATATTTCTAATTTATTGATTAATTTGTGCTAAAATTGTTTAAATTTGACCCATCGTACTAAAAAGTTTATTTACTACTCTAGGATTGTCATATCGATCTAACATTATATATTGTGAGAAACTTGCAAGTGTGTAAAGGGAAAAAGTAGGTGTAGAAAGAAATTTGTAAAAGAGAAAAACTGTGTATCCAATGGGGAGATCTACTTAATTAGTAGAAAAGAAAATTTTGACCTTTATGTTACAAATTAAGAGGATGGAATTAAAATCTACAGCATTAGAGAAAAATACTAATATAGAAAAGTAATTCATCAAGTGAGATTAGTAAGAGAAATCTATGTAAAACTTCCATAAACTTTGTTATTTAATATATATATATATATACACACTTTTTGACAGTTTGTTATTTAATGTTAGTTTAAAGGTAAAAATTATAAAATAAAATTTTAAAAATGTTTTTCCTAATTAGGTAGGTAATTATATAATCATATCATATAAAATTAGGGAAGGGATTGGAATAAGGTGGTAGTCGTAGTTAATATATGAATGACTTTTAGATCGTTTTTTCTCTAAAAATTAATTCAAATAAATAGGCAAGAATTCAAATACCTGATCTTAGAAAAAGAAAAAGAAAAGTACTAATACCTCAATTAGTGAAATTGCATTCAAGCCCGTCATGAAAGTAAATGAAGATCGCGTTTTTTTTTCCTTGCATGTAGTGAGCGGAATATTCAAATTCATATATAATTTGAAAGCTCTATACTTGAAAATAAACTTTTCTGATACTCTTCTTCGTACCTAATTTTCTTTGTTTACATTATAATTTTTTTCAGTAAATAATTGTTTAATATTATTGGACCTTACATCATTCTTAAATAATGTTGATGTGATTAGTAATATGGAAATGTTTATAATACTATCGTAGTATTTACATCTTCCATTAACATTTTCGACACTTGAAATAACGTTATGAAGAATTGTACAGCAAATACATCGATATATGGATTGCTGCACCAAAAGAGATGAGGAAACCTATCATGAGTATAGGAGACTTCACCTCAAAGTTACAACAAAGAGAGCTTGCAAGAAACGAAGCTCTTGTAGAGTCGCTCAAAGCCCAAGGACAGGTGGCGGTCATCAGAAATGGCACTGGTTAGGTTACTGCAAGAGGTAAAGAAATAGCTTCCACCTTCCCTCCTGAAGAAGAAACTACCTTCTCTCACCCAGTCATACCGGCCATAAAAATGGTGTCTTCTCCCTATAAGACAATAGATGAAGACAAAGTCCAGAAAGTTGGTGTTCGTGAAATAAAAAACATCCAACATCAACTCAATTACTCGAACAAGATTCTTTCTGAAGTTTCTAAAGCTATTGAAAGAATTGAGAACCTGGTTCTTCCCATCATCTCGAAGAACCCAGAGATCCCACAGGCGGACCCTTGCCAGCCTATTTTTCAACCTAACAGTTTCAAGAGTGCAACTCTCAAGGAGGACCCATCTGATCTCTTACTCAAGATCAACAAAAGACTTTCTTCTTTGTCTATCGATAAAAGAGACTCTTCTAAGAAGACTGATGTTGCTAAGAGCATAAACGTAGTTGCTAAAATACCTACAACGGCTCAAGCCTCATCTTCAACAATTCTACTGATAACTATGCATACGGAAATGAAAAATCATTATCTCAACCATATCCTCCTGATCTAGGATGGGACGATCTCCGTCATGATCAACGAACCTATGATGGATCATCAATAGTTACCTGGAATATCGACGGATATTCTGAAGCTCAAATGTTGAACACCTTTCAAGAAATAATGATGGCTGCTACTGCACACAGCACCAAAAGGACAGTTCTAGCAACCGCCCATATCCTAATCTCAGGTTTCTCTGGAAACCTAAGAAGCTGGTGGCATAACCAACTCACAGAACAGGATAGGCAAAAGATCTTGACGGCAACTAAGACTGTTGTCAAATAAGAAGGCTCGAATGCCATGCAAGTTGAAGAACAAGACATGGTTAACTAATTAGTCTATGCTATGACAAATAATTTCATTAGTAGCACCAAAATCCATTTCGACCTCGCTACCGAAGGTCTGTTACGACTTCGTTGTCGAAAGATGAGCAACTACAAGTGGTATAAAGACACATTCTTAACTCGTCTTTATACTATTACGTCATGTAGAGCAGATATCTGGAAACAAAAATTTGTGGAAGGACTCCCGCATTACATTGCTTAAAGATTTTATCAGGCAGCGGCAACCAACTCTACCACCAAACAGATCAACTGGTCTGAGTAAACCATTGGTGATATCACTGCCACAGTTCAAGCGATATGCATTAATCTCTACTTAGAGAATAAGCATACCACCAAAGTTATCAAAGATCCCGATTACCGTAAGGAATGGGGAACTTTCTGCAAACAATACAGTCTTGACTATGGACCCAAAGATGAAAGGAAGAAGAGAAATAAATCTTCCAACAAACAACTCTTTAACAAAAGTAAGTCAAAGGACCCTGAATTCCCTCGACGCAAGAGGAATTATTACAACAAAAGCAAGGGTGGAAAGAATTATTCCCACAAGACGAGTGTCGCTTGCTACAAGTGCACCTCAAATGTCATTACGCTAACAAATGCTCCTTGAAGGATAAGATTAGGTCCTTAACGATAAACGAAGAGACATGCAAGTCTGTTCTCTACGCTATTAAAAGCGATGAAGATAGTTCCTCTCAATCAGAGTCTTCATCTGAAGAAGACGGTATCAACCTCATAAATGAAGAAGACTCAAGTGAAGAAACTTTCTTCTCTTAAAGTGACTCCTCTGACAAAGACGAACTTATCCCCTATACTGGCCATTGCGCTGGAAGATGCCACGGCCATATGAATGTCATTAGCAAAGATCAAGAAGCACTCTTTGATCTGATTGAGCAATTGCCTGATGAAAATTCCAAACGAACATGTCTCATCCGACTAAGGGAAAGTCTTGAAGCTGAAACCCCTCAAAAGAAGCCATATCAAAACTTGATAGTATATTCTTTCCAAGATATACTAAACAGAGTCAAGGGAGAAGCTAAACAGCCTATCCAAATTGATGATCTCCACAAAGAAGTGAAGACTCTCAAAAGAGAAGTTGCCGATAATAAGCAACAACTTTCTACTCTTGAATACGCCTTTAGAAAGTTTCAAGAGTCCCAAGCTGATAAGGAAGATCAAGGAGGAACTTTTTCAATCCCCGAAGAAATGAGCAAAACTTTGCAAGTTGATTTACCAAGTGGAATCAATTACATTAGTAAAGTTCAAAACCAGAAGTGGATGTCCAAGATTATCTTTAAAGTCAGAGACTTTTAGCTGGAGATATTCGCTCTCATCGACTCTGAAGCCGATCAGAACGTCATCCAAGAAGGTTTAGTTTCATCTAAATACTTTGAAAAAACTAAGGAAGTTCTAAGCAGAGCCAGCGGAAATCTGTTGAACATCAGATACAAACTCTCTAAGGTCCACATCTGCAAAGACGACGTGTGCCTTATCAACACCTTCATTTTAGTCAAAAATCTCAATGAAGGAGTCATCCTAGGTACCCCTTTCTTAACTCAATTATATCATTTTTTAGTCACTGATAAAGGAATTGTTTCAAAGAAGTTCAACAAATAAATTATCTTTGAATTCAGTCATCCAGTAATTCCAAGGTATATTTCATCTATTGAGGAAGACATTCGTCTTTTCATCAATAGTATCGCCAAGAAGGAGAAACATATTGAATTCCTTCCGGATGATATTAAGACTTGCAAGGTGGCTATTCAAATCAACACGCCGTCAGTTCAGCTCAAAATTTGAAACTTCCAAGCAAAGCTGGAAAATGAAGTTTGTTCGAACATCCCAAATGCCTTCTGGGATAGGAAAATGCATATGGTTAACCTACCATATGTTGATGGTTTCAAAGAGGTCGAAATCCCGACTAAAGCTCGGCCTATTCCAATGAACAAAGATCTGGTCAAGACTTGTACAGACGAGATAATAGATCTACTCAAAAAGTGACTCATTAGCCCTTCTAAGAGTATTTGGTCATGTTCGGCTTTCTATGTCAACGATCAAGCCGAAAAGGAACGAGGAATTCCCAAGCTTGTAATTAATTACAAACCTCTCAACGAAGTTCTCAAATGGATTAGGTATCATATATCTAACCGGCAAGATTTTCTAAAAATGATTACTTTAGCAAAAGTCTTCTCAAAGTTCGATTTAAAATCTGGGTTTTGACAAGTCCAGATTTATCCAAATAATCGATACCAGACGGCCTTCAATGTTCCATCGGACAATTTCAATGGAACGTCATGCCTTTCGGACTAAAGAGTGCTCCATTCGAATTTCAGAAGATAATGAATGATATCTTCAGCAAATATCAATAATTCACAATAGTTTATATTGATGATATTTTGGTATTCTCAAATACGGTGGATCAGCATTTCAAGCATTTGCAAATATTCCTCAACGTTATCAAAACAAATGGTCTTGTGGTTTTCCAACCAAAGATTAAAATGTTTCAGACAAAGGTCAGATTTCTTGGTTACGACATTAATCAAGGAATTATAAAGCCAATCCAGCGGTCTCTAGAATTCGTAGATAAATTTTCAGACATCATTCAAGACAAAACACAGCTGCAGAGGTTCTTGGGCTGTGTAAATTATATTGGAGACTTTATTAAAGACCTCCGTACAATCTGTCTGCCACTCTACGACAGTCTAAAGAAAAATCAAAAGTCATGGACTGTAGAACATACACCCGCAATCCAATCTATCAAATCCCTAGCTAAAAGCATCTCATGCTTATCTCTTGTGGATGATCAAGCAAAAATTATTGTCGACACCGACGCATCAGATATTGGTTACAGCGATGTTCTGAAATAGGAAGCTAACGGAAAAATCATGATTATCCGTTACCATTCAAGCATTTGGAATAGTGCCCAGAAAAACTATTCCACAGCAAAGAAGGAAGTACTAGCAATAGTACTTTGCGTACAGAAATTCCAATGAGATCTTATCAACAAAGATTTCACGATCCGGAAAGATTCAAAGGCAAGCAAATTCATCTTTGAAAAAGATGTAAAGAATCTAGTCTCAAAGCAAATCTTTGCAAAATGGCAGGCAATACTGTCTTGCTTCGACTTTCAAATTGTACCTATAAAAGGAAGCGAAAACTCCCTTGCTGACTACCTCTCAAGAGAACATCTCTTAAAAACGCAAAAATCAACCTTGAGCACAACTTCTTCCCTCTCTCCTGATGGAACCTGCCCCTAGCCGGAGACGGCCAAACTCACAGCAAAGAAATGAGAATCAACCCATTTCTTCTCAAATAGTAGCATCCTCTTCCGAAACTACTAACTCAAAGGGCAAAAGACCCATTTCTCAATCATCTGTACCATCCCCAATGAGTGCAGAAAACTACGCCATGGATATCCAGTTTGAGACGGTATCTAGACGTCAACAAGGTTCTTCCCAGAAGACCTTGTCCATTCAAGCAAGCTTTTCAAACCTCTCAATTCCTTCAAGCACATTGTTACGCTCTTTCGGCACCACAACCAAGAGCAGACGTCCTGCTTCTACAGCCACTTCTTCAAAATCTACGATTCCGAGGAATCCTTCCTCGTTTTCTCAAATTGTCAGGCAGAAAGTTTTTCAGCCAAGACCTCCAATCAGAGGCTATTTCACCAAAACTACCATGGTTGATTCAACCATTGAACCAGAGTTCGACGGACCTTCGGTCCAAGAAGTCTACAAACAAATATTTCCTCATGGCTTCAACTTCTTGCTAGAGGATCTTCAAAAGACTCGTATTTTTTATGAGTTTATTCTGGTTGATTCAAAATTAGCAGAAATAACTCATATTCCAGATAAAAAAGATCCCTCCAGGACCATTTATTCAAAATTTAGAATCTTCCGTGTTTTTGTCCCTTCCTCCTAGAAACAGGGTATGTTCGCAGGGAAGAAATTTACAGAACCCTTTAAGCCACAAACTTACAACTATCGCGATTACATGAAGGCGTTGTATGTTGTCTTCTGGCTTCAAGGTTACAACCATTCCTGGTTTGTGACTTTTTGTAAGCAAGCTTACAAATCGCACTTTCCAAACTGGTTTCAAAGTTGGTGGACGTACTTTGGTCTCTCCGAGGAAATTTTTTCGGTCGAGGTTTAATGTTCGTACCATCTCTTCCAACAAAGTATCTACTCGTCTCCCCTTTCTAAGACGTTTAAATTCGCTTTGTATTTCCAAGTTCTATGGATCTTTTGCTGGAATTTCCAGCTAGGACTTTGAGCAAATCTCTACGCATCAAATGGTGGGAAAAATTTCACTACTCTTACCCAGAAGCTGAAAAGATGAAAATCTGGTTCAAGACTAACGTTCATCTCCAAGACATGACAAGGCAAGAAGACGAGAGTTTCCTTCTCGCCAAAAACGCAGTCATGAGTTTGCTAGTTGGAGCCAGGTCTCAGGCCGACTTCAATTCAGTTCTCAATACCGTCGCGATTCAGATCTTTGATCCAGACGACCTTCAAGCGGATGCTGGCTCCTCCGCCTTTGTCAATAATGATGTTGAAGACGACGAAGACGACTTCGATCCCTTCGTAGGCTACGACATCAACGACCCATATTTAGATTCACAGCCCTACTGATGATTCTAAATCTGAATCTTTCAAGTGTTTAATTTTAATTTTCTTATTGTAAATTACTGTAAATTAATTTGTTTAAATTTTGTTTTTAGATAAGATCATTGTATTCCGATCTTATCATCACTATCTCTGTCTGTTATTTCATGAAGGAACCGCAAAAGAAAATTAGATGAAGTAGATGACATGCTTTTGGTGTGGAGTAACCGACCACAAGGCAGTGCGGTTAGCGTAAAGGATTGACTCAGTTGAGAGGATTCTATATCTCACAGGCAACCCTGGTCAAAGATAGAATGTATTCCTTGGGCAGTTTAGGCGAACGGCCGTGAGTAAGACCCTGGATGGAACGACCTAATCAGACGCCAGAGAAGCCTATACGATGATATACAGAATCCACAATCCTCGCTAAATCAAAAGAAGCCAGGTGACATCATCAAACTTCCAAAGCAAGTTTCCAGTCCGATAACAGTCATATCAGCTTTTACTTTTCGTCTTTACCTTTTAAAAGTATTTTGTCAGTTTGTAATAATTTTCCACTTTGCTTTATTTATTTTCTTTCTTTTACAAAGATAAGATGCCCTCCGTTGGCCATGCTTATCTTTACTTTTTATAAAGTAGATTCCAAAGAGATAAGATGTCAGTCAAAGACTTGTCTTGTCAGCCAATCCTTATCTTCTTTGCTGTATCCAATTATGTTGAGACAAGTGTCAAGACCATAGAAAAGAATCAATAATTGCAGCTAGTTGCAATTATCGATTCCCTTCTATATATAGCACTTGATTCAGACCAGAAATGTAATAAAAGGTGGACATTTGAAACTCCAACCTTTTAGAAAGTAATGACCTAAACAAAGTTTAGTTCTACGAATCATGTCAGCAATTCTATAACATTCTTATGTATGTAACTTATATGATTAATAATGAATTGAAGTAGTATGAAAAATTTTCTATATTCGAATAGTTGATGTAATTCTAGATATGGATGTTATCCTTCTCAAGGGAGTATCGTCAAATGTCTCTAGCAACATAGTAACCTGCAAGTAATCTTGCATTGGTAGACAGTACTAAGTCCACGACAATCCAATGCAAACTAGAACAACATGAATTAGAGAACGTCAAAATCAATTACCTGGTATGGATGTTTTTATGCCCCAGCCCGCTTGAAAGATTTCTATCTTTCAGACATTACACAAAATTAATCGGGTTGTTGGCACGTCGAGGCGTCATTAGCCTAAATTTTCTATGGGTAGGTGCTCGAAAGTCTCGATCACGTGACGTTTCAATCTTGCCACCATGTAGCTCGTTGATAATTCGACCCACACCCTTAGACAAATACTCAGAATTTTTCCAAGAAATTTTATTGCATTTGAGTGATGGGTGGGACGAAACAAATTGAATCAACTGCGGATTAAATCTGGCGGCTCCTATTTTATTTTGAAAAGTAGGTTCCAAAATGCTGACTAGACGATTAAATGTGGAACACGTTCAAAACTTGGTGAAATGACATTTCTATCCCCCACGTTTCTTTTTCCTCTAAAGTTTACATTAGTTATTATATCTAAAATAAAAAGATTTACCTCTACGAAATACAAAAATAGTTGCTTCTGTTGAATTATGTTGAATTACTTCAGTTATTGATCAATTATATTTAAAATTTTCTTTAATCTTTGAATTTTTAGATTTATTATATTTTAGTCTCTGAATTATAAAAAATTGATCATTTTTTATCTTTATTATATTATTTTTATTTATATACGTTTATTGAATCGTTGTAACTGGAATATACGTTCACATTAAAATATTAGTACACATGTTTGAAGCTATATTATTAACTTGTTAAAAAAAATTATGATCAAAGTTCAATAATTAAAATAAAGATTTTGAAGTTCAAGAACTAAAATAGATGAACAAAAATAAGATTTAAACCTTTTTCTTGTAGTCTTTTTCTTATACCATTAAAAAAATTATTTTAATTCGCATAAAAAAATGTAGAAATTTGCACATGGCACTCATAAAATAGACTATCAAATGATCGTTCAACTCTACTTATTAGTTTATTTTATTTATATATTTCTAATTTTAATCTTCCTACAAAATAATTTCAAGTTTTTAGATGTCTAAGGTTTTTTTTTTTATTCTTTCTGAGTAGTTTTCTGAAAATTAATTTTTTTAAGTAGCATAAATATTTTATGACAACTCATTTTTATTTACTTTTAAAAATTTTTCCTCTTAATTAAAGTTGCTATATATTTTTTTCAAATGTTTTAAAAGGGATTCAATAAATTTCAAAAATTACACAACAGTTTTCAATATATAATGGTTCTTTAATGACCCCATACTTTTCAACCTTTTCAACTGCTTCATTTATTTATTTTGAATTTTTATCTTCTAAATTTGTGGGTGATTACTTTTCTTTTCTTTCCCATGGACAGACATTTGATTCTTTTTTTTAGGAAAAAAAAGGTTTTTTTTTTCTTTTGCCTAGCTAATCTATTGAATTGAATTTTAAACTTGAATAATTCTTTCAAAATTATGACACAAATTCAATAAAATTAATCGACCATAAATCTTCTAAATAGTAATTCAATTTAGGGTAAAATACTTTTTCGGTCCATGATGTTTGGTAGGTATCTACTTGGTCCCTGAAGTTTCAAAATGAATATTTTTTGTCCTTAAGGTTTGAGGTAGGTGTCTACTTGGTCCCTGAAGTTTCAAAATGAACATGTTTGGTCTTTGAGGTTTAAAGTACGTGTCAACTTGGTCCCTGAAGTTTTAAAATGAACACTTTAGGTCCCTGTAGTTTGAGAAATAGTTCTAAATTGTCACTTTTTTTTTACTATTAATTAACTAATATTAAAATGACGTGGCAAATTGTAATTAAATTGTTTATTGTAGTTCTTGATATTAATTAAATGATATATGTCTGGTATGAATCGCGGACGGCGGCGACAAAAACGTGGTGGTTGCCGAAAAAGGGTGGAAGAAAGAGAGAGGAAGAGATGAGGAGAGGAGAGAGAAAGTATCATCACTTACACATAAACTATTTAATTAATATAATTTGTCATATCAGCAATTACCATAAATAATTTAATTGCAATTTGCCACGTCATTTTAATATTAATTAATTAATGGTAAAAAAAAAACAAATTAGGGACCATTTAGAACTATTTCTCAAATTTCAGATACCAAAAATGTTCATTTTAAAACTTCAGGGACCAAGTTGATACTTATTTTAAACCTCGGACCAAACTTGTTCATTTTGAAACTTCAGGAACCAAGTAGACACCTACCTCAAACTTCAGGGACAAAAAAAGTGTTCATTTTAAAACTTTAAAAACCAAGTAGACACTCACCTCAAACCTCAGGGACAAAAAAGGTATTTAGCCTTCAATTTATTAAAGATGATATTACTTTTAAATTTTACTCAAATTTAGAAATGAGTACAATAAAATTGAGGTTTTTAATTTTAGATAGCTCGTTGGATCAAATGAAATTTTCTCTAAATATTTCAAAAATGGATCCTCTCCTAATTATTTTTTCTCCTTGCCTACCCTATGCTACCAAACTTCTTCACTTTTTTTTTCCTTTTATTTAGTTTCCAATTAAAAGGTAGCCTTGTTTTAAGTTAGATAATTTATTTAAATATAAAATTGTTTCTAATTTAAAGGTGATTGGTTTATTACCTAAATTTTAAAACATTTATACTATCTATTATTAAGTGACTGACCAATGATATTTAGAGGAAGAGTTATACATGAAAACTCTAAACACAAAAAAAGGAATGGACCAATAAACCTAGAAATGGACTCTTTTAGCCATAAAATTTAGAAAACCCTCATTTCAAAAAGAAATGAAGCATTAACAAGATAAAATCATTTTACTCGATAGCTAGTGTAAGCTCGTTTTTAATGGAATCTTTTAAGTTTTAAATAGTTTAATCACAATAGTTGGATCCACTCGTTGCTCATTTCAAATAGTGATACCAAAAGATAACTCATTCCCATTCCCATTACTCTCAAGCTGCATATCCGCACTATCTTCAAAAATTCTTAATCCAAGAAGTTTTTTTTTCAACATTAGAGGAAAAAGGAGATTCAAGTTACCTATGAAATATAAAAATCACCCGATGCGTATGCACTTGCGTGTATTATTATGAACACAAATGCTTCTTTTGTTTCTTTCATACCAAATAGTTGAAAGAGAACAATAAGAAAGGGATGAAATTATTAGGATTCAAGTAGTCAAAAGAATCAAGCAAAACATTTCTGTGGCCTCTCTTCCATTTCCTACATAGTCCAAAAGAAAGGAACAGAAGACTTGTGACATACCCTTATACTTTCATGGGCCCACAAAGGAATGTAAAATATTTTCATCTTTCATTTCATCTATTAGATTGGGCAGACACCACTAATTTTGATTGCTTTAATGCCAAGGTTTTTAAATGTAGTGCGAATGTCATGAAAAAGACCACTAAATGAAAGATTTTGATATATTGTTTGTTATCTTTCCTTATCTCTGCCACTAAATAGGAGAAAGGAGGGGAGACATGAGTGGAAAGACTCATTGAGATTGTGTAAAATACACTAATAACCACGGTTTTTTTTGTCCAACATATTAATTAGAATCTCATAAATCTACCAAGCAATAATATTAATACTAAATCAAGCAAAGAAAGGAAGAGAAGACGACACCAAAATTTTTAGTGATTTGACCAATTTGGTTTACATTCAATGTGCAAGGTGAGAACAAAACTTCTATTAGCTTCAATATCCAAGAACAATACAAATACAAATGGAAGATAAAGGGAAAACAAACCCAAACTCTAAGCAGAACAACCCACAAAGAAGATATGACAAAAATACACTTTTCTTTATTTTTCCACCTTCTTCTGCTGCTGCTGTGTACTCCGAGCAAGAAGAAAAACAACAAGAAAAATTATGCACTCTCTGTCAATCTCACGACAAGAAGAATGATGCAAAATTAGTGCTGCACACCAATGTAATAAAGTAGCCACGTAAATGGACTTAAACAAAAAATAAGTTCACCCAACCTTTGTTTCAATTTATGATTTGGAGAATGGCAAGACCATTTGGAAAACTTCAAACTAACATGGGTAAAGCTATTTATAAGGGTAGAATACAACACCCACCAGTCATGATTTTTCTAATCCAAGCTTAACATATAAAATCTTCAAGGAAAGGATATTCTAATTCATTCAATCAGCGTTGTTTTTCAAGTATTTATTTGGAAGAATATGAATGCATTGTATAACAATTAACGAAAAATATTAATCACAACTATTGTATCGAGGAGGTACTCTGATATTCTAAAATTACATAAACTTCTGGCACGCGCTTGAAGCTTAATTAGCATGAAATCTACGAAAAACTTGTACCTCGCATTGTTGATCTTAAAGCCACATTGTTAAGACCTACTTTTTCTAAGTACAACCTTCTACTTCTATTCTATTTTAGGGAGAAATGTTTTTATGCGGTGCTAATGATTTAATAACTATCTTTGTAGCTCCGTAATGTTTCAGCTCCTACCTATTATGTGGATATACCAAGAAAGATGTACGGCCTAATGAGGCTACTACGAAATATTTACTCATGGGTGGGGCAAGTTCTTCTATTTTGGTTCATGGTTTCTCTTGGCTATATGGTTCATCCGGGGGAGAGATCGAGCTTCAAGAAATAGTAAATGGTCTTCTCAATACACAAATGTATAACTCCCCAGGAATTTCAATTGCGTTTATATTCATCACTGTAGGAATTTGGTTCAAGCTTTCCCCAGCCCCTTCTCATCAATGGACTCCTGACGTATACGAAGGAGTGCGGTTTGATAACCCTTTCGTTTTTTGTTTTCCGTTGTTTGTTTTTCGTTTTTCAACAACCATTTTGAAATTCTATATAAATTTCAAAAAAAAAAAAAAAAAGTTTTCAAAAACAGTTTTTGTTTTTCAAAATCATTTTTTCTTCTAATACTCAACCTCTCCAAATTTTTCTGTATTTTTGTTTTTTTTTTCTAACAGACTAGTTTCATTTATCTTTCTAAAAAATTCATATTTTTCATAATTTTTTTCTCTCTGAAATTTCATCTTTTTATAACTTTTATTTCTCTACGTAATCTATTTGTTTCTCTGAAAATTATATTTTATTTTTTGATTCAATTTTTTTTAATGTAACTTTTATTTATCTTTGTATTTATGCATTTTCTCTAAAAAATATATTTTAAATCTTGTTTTTATCTCTAAATTTGTTTCCACTATAATTTTTCTCTTTCTTTATAATTTATTTTTTTTCTTTAACATATCTTTTACTCTCGACTTTATTTCTTTTTTCTCTACAAATTTTATCTTTTTGTCTTTAAATTTTCTTTCACTATTTTTTTTCTAAATCTTTTTATTTATCTCTCTAAAATTTATCTTCCAAAGGTTTTTTTACATCTCTCTAAACTTGTATTTTCATTTCTCTACGGGAAGACAAAAATTTATGCAAGGTCGGGTCCAAAAAATAGGAAATGCATGTCCCGACCCCATTTCAGTCACCGATTCCATTTTTTAAAATAATTTATATATATTTATTACATTTTTTTATACTTAAATTATAAAAATAATTAAAAACAATTATAAAACCGATAATTTTTCTCGAGAACATCTCTCGGACCCAAGAAGACGGAGACTAAAAATTGTCCCGAGCACAAGAATAAGAGAGAGCATCCTCACTCGCACCCACACCATTGTCATCTCTACTCTACATAAAATTTTCTCCCTTTAATAATATGTATTTTCAATTTTCTAACTTTTTTAAAAACAAGAAACTAAAAAGTGTTACCAAACATGTTTTTGGTGTTCTGTTTTTTAAAAACAAAAACAAAAAACCAAAAAACCAAAATGGTTATCAAATGACCCTTAGTGAATAGCAAATAAAGAGACATCCTTATCCAAATCATGGGCTGATTGAACAGAGAAGATAATCTTGTAAGTCATTGGTCTATCGTTAAGACAGCTAATAAAAAAGAATACGCTTCAAACTCCATTTTTATTTACAATAGCAATATGTTTTCTATAGATTCTTCTCCTCTTAGAATCTTTGTGAATTGTGTATTGGAACCAATTTATGTGCTCGACCCAAATATATATTGTCCCAAAATAAAGTGTCCAATGTTTGATTTTTGGGCTTGACTTTGTGAGTAAGCTTTTGAACGAGACTTATTTAGTAACCTTCCTATTTTTCTTGAAAGAAAATTAATTATTTCTTAATTTTTTGTTATATATATATATATATGTTTTTTTGTTTAAAAGTAAAGGAAGAATAACCATGACTAACATTTCTATAAAACTAAACACAAGAAATATATAGGACGATTCAGACTTATCGATTTGTGTTCTTTTTTAATTTTCAAATGTTTGGTCCTCTGCCACAAGTATAAGAAAGCACACTGGAACTCAACCAACCAAATTAGTTTGATTCATTTGTTGATTTAGCATAAATCAAACCGATGAAATATATATAATAATTAATTTTTTTTATGGCAATCTAGTTATTTTTTTCCTCTTTTTCTTATGATGCCAATTTGTTTCTTTTTTCTAAGCAAAGGCATCCCTCTTGTTGAAGAAGGAAATTTATCTTCGAACCGAACCGGCGAACTTTACTCCTCTCTAGGTCGGTTCTCCACTTTGAACCCAACCGAACCGGTTTTATTTAAACCGGTCTCCACCGTCGGTTGGTTCATTTGATGCTCGTCTAGAACCGAACCAACCGGCTTACACTTCTCCCTCTCGCTCCCATATGTTCTTCATTAGGGTTTAACCCTAAAACCTCTGCGAATTTGTGCCAATTGGGCCGACACGAAGAAGAAGAAGAAGAAGAAGAAGAAGAAGAAGAAGAAGAAGAAGAAGAATTGGGTATTGTCCGATTTCGGCGAGGGAGTGGGAAAATGCTGAAGACGAAGTACAAGCGATTACAGGGAAGTCAAACCCTAAGGCAACGATTGGTACTCGCAACGCTTTCCCGCACCTCTGTTCTGATCGAGGACATTAGAGCCGACGAGACCTTCCCAGGCCTTCGACCGCACGAGGTCTCCTTCCTCCGCTTGCTCGAGAAGGTCTCCGATGACTGCACCATCGAAATCAATGAAACCGGTACCCACCCACTGATTTTCAATTTCCATTCTTCCTCAATTTCTCTCGATTTTCTCATGGTTTTCTTTTTCTAGGCACAAAATTGAAGTACAAGCCTGGGATTGTGATGGGTGGTCGACACTTGGTGCACGATTGCGGTGTTAGTCGCTCCCTTGGCTATTTCCTTGAGCCCTTGATTCTTCTTGCTTTGTTCGCTAGGAAACCCCTCACCATTAAGCTCAAAGGTAAATCCAAGTTTTTGCTTACTACCCTTTTTACAAATTAGTCCCACCGATCTTGTAGCAAGCTGGACAGGTCTTTTGTAAATTTGTAGTGGGGGCCATCTTTTGTAATTTCTGAAAATATGAGTGATTGTAGCATTCTCATGTTCTTAGACCAGTTAGGGTTCTGGAATTTTCCACTGTTCCAGCTTGTGTAGCTCTTTGAATGTCACAACTTAGTTTCTTTATCTCTTATTTCTCACAGAATACACCAGATAATAATATGTACTTGTTATTGTTATTTTTATCAAAGTAGACTTTTTTGTTTGGGTATAGTGTTATTGTTCCATTTTAATTGATTAATGTCCGACATTTTTAGGTATTACAAATGATTCGAAGGATCCATCAGTTGATACTTTCAAATCTACGACGTTGCCCATGTTAAAGCACTTTGGAGTTGATCTAAAAGAAGTAGATTTGAAAATAGAAGGTCGGGGAGTACCACCTCATGGTGGTGGAGAAGTGACTTTGACCATGCCAACAGTTAAAAGTTTATCAGTGAGTGAGATGATTATATGTAGATATATATCATTGCGGTGTTAGAAAAAACTTAAATTGTTAGAATTGGCAATTCAGCTTTGGGTTGGGTTACAGTATCTTATGTGACTTGAAAACCAGATTATTTTATGTATCCTTTGACTTCACTTTGCCCATTGATCTTTCAAACGTTGCTTTTCTCTTTGTTAATTCATGCAATTAATGAGCTTAGATCTTGGAAATCGATTTTTCATGGAATTACCATTAAGGTGTTCCATTTTGATGTTTTTATATATTCTCTGTTTCTCATAAAAAGGGTTACCAATGTTGTACAGGCAGTATCTTGGACTGATGAAGGAATGGTCAAGAGAATTAGAGGGGTTACATTTTCAACTAGAGTCTCGTCTCAGTTCGAGCATGCTATGATAACTGCAGCTCGTGGTGTGTTTAATCGTCTGCTTCCAGATGTGCACATATTCACTGATCATAGAAAGGGATCTCTAGCTGGAAAGTATATTTTCTTTCTGCTTTGAATTCATTCATCAAAGTTCTATCTTTGATTGGCTCGTTTTTAACTATACAAGAATATTATTTTAAATGGCAGTTCACCTGGGTTTGGCATTTCACTGGTTGCGGAAACTACAAGCGGTTGTTTGATGTCTGCGGATACTACTGTTTCATATGGACATGCTGAAGAAACAACTGAGTTTGAAGAAGAGAAGAAACAGCTTTCACCTCCTGCAGACATTGGTGAACAGATGGCTTTTGCTCTGCTTGGTGAGATCGAACAAGGCGGTGTAGTTGACTCGACACACCAGGTTAGCATTCTCCAACAATTAGGTTGTTTCTAGTTTTGATTCACCTTGATTTGTCTCCGCTCTCTTTCTTTTTCATCTGAATTTCTTTACTGGATTATAATGTCTGTGTTGCTTTGTTTCGTGTTGTGTCCATGTTTCTTATCTTCCTCTTTCTTTCTCATATGAACTACTCTTGCTCATAAATCTGTGCTGCGTATGGTGTCTGTATCCCTGTTGTAATATGTGGGCTTTAAAATTTCTCCCTTCACCTCTCTAAATTCGTTTGGTTTTTAATCGAGGTGCAGTCAAGTTGGTTCACACTCATATATACATATTGAAGCACTTTTCTTCAAGATTCTCATAACTTTAATTGATCGACTTCTGGAGGGAAAAATGATGTTCTAGTTTTGGGCTTATAATAGTTTTATGCTACATTCTGCTTTGCCAACTTTAATCAAAATCGGCTTACCTAGTATAGTTTCCACATTTATATTTGGATTGTGCAGGGATTGTTGTTCCTTCTATGTGCATTGTGCCCCGAGGATGTTTCAAAGGTTCGGGTTGGAAAGCTCACTCCATACGGGATAGAAACTCTCAGAAACATATTAGAATTTTTGGGCGTAATGTTTAAAATTACGCCAGAACCTTCCAACGGTACCGTCGAACTGTTATGTGTTGGTTCTGGGATGTATAATCTATCCAGGAAGCACTCTTGATTGCCGAAAAAGATGCAAGAACAACTCAAGCCTGAAAGGAACGCGTTCACTTTGTACACCGGGCAGTATGTTTACTCGATGGGCAACAATCGGTCCATCTTGGTTTAAGATTGTACATTCAGGAGATGAACTCTAGATTGTGGAAGGGAAAATCAGATATAATATATGACCAACTGAGGATTATAGAAAGGCTGGATTTTTGGGGTCTGGCAAGGGGAAGTGATGTTTTTTGATGAGAGATATGATTACTATGTATTTTTGTTTTGGCATTGGAATCAAAGTTGATAGCAAAGTGTCATTATTCTTTATTCTTTCTCTGGGTTGATCTTGGGTTTCTCTAATTGTTTTATTAAATGCTTGGAGATTTTGTCTGGTGAAATATCCAAATGTTTGAAGAACATTTAAGCCTCGTTTAACAATAATTTCAGTTTTAGTATTCTGTTTTTAAAGATTATGTTTGTTTTCTCCCCCTTTCTTTAGTATGTTATTCACTTCTTTTTTAACACATTTGAATTATTAATGAATTTTTTTTTTCTGATTTGAAAGAAACAAGTTCTTGGAAATATAAGCTTTGATTTCTTTGAAAAGTGCTCCACTCAAAAATACCAAACTCAGACTCACTCTTCACTAAGATTAGAGTCATAAAACCTGGAAGAATATACCAAATAAAACAATAACAACAACAGAAAGAATATACCAAAACACTCTTCATCTTCTATAATAGCCGATTTCCAAACAACAAGAGAGAAGAAAACCGAAATTGCCTCATTTCTCCATACACGACACCGACACCACGACTAAAAACACTGTAGTTTCTTTCTTTTTCCTTTTTGACAGACTAACTGTACACAGTACAAATCAGAATCTGAAGTCAAGTAATCATCAAGCTGTACAGACAGAATAGACTAACTGACACAATGGGTCAAAACAAAACAAAGAGAACTAGAAGATATGACAGTGTAAGCTGTGCAGTTTGATTTTGTCTTGATGAAAATACTAACTTGGACCATCCTCTCCCCAAGCTTCATCTCTCAATTTTTGCCTCGTCACGATGCGATTCTTCCTGTCTTCTTCCTGTTTTCTTAGCTCTTTCAACCCGAAGTCTGGAGTAGGCAACTTCACTCCTATTCCCTGGGCGATCATCCGCTGGGCAGCTCTAGTGCACGTCTTTGGCCTCTGCTTTGGAGGTTCCAGATCTGACATTAACCAACAGCTATGCTCATTAAATCTTCAGCAAATAACCCTTATTCAAGATTTCGTGATGACGGATGCTAATGAAAATAGTGTCGTCTATCTAAAACAATCCTCTATATAGAAGGGTAAGGAAATGTTGTCATAGAAAACCTCAAGGAGCAGCTCTTACCTCTTGGTCGAATTGATCTCAAAAGAGGATCATTCTCATCAAGTACGTGTACGGTGAAAGGACTTCTAACATGATTGAGAGCCTCAAGGGCTGCATTAGAAAATTAAGGTAATCGTTAATATAACTTGAATTTTAATGCATGATACTAATTCATCAACATTATCACATCAGTGATTGAAAAAAATGATTCAATGTAAGATAATGGTGATAAATATGAAGATTTGAGCATTTGACAGAGACATTACACGGAGGAAGTTCAGTGAGATCTTCACTCAAGAACCAAGAAGCGACATAAGATTAAGGGTGAGTTGAAATAACTTTTAGAAGGACAAAAAAACATTTTTAGCACATTAAAAGCACTATTTGTTTTTTTAGCACATTAAAAGCACTATTTAAAGTTTTTGTAGTGTTTAAGTAGTCAACCAAAAGTCATATAAATTTTTTTTAAAATGCTCAAATAAGAAGTGTTTCCACTAAAAAACTCCTTTTTCTTTTTTTTTTTTCAAATAACAAAAGTCACTCACAAACTTTGTCTAAGCCAAATAAGAAATATATCGGTCAGTAGAAACCAACATAACAAAAATATGACCATAACAAAAGAAGTACATGACCAATTATCTACTGACTTTGCCCACGTCATGAACCATCAACCACAGGACAAGAGATTACAATAAAACTTTTCAATTACAAATAAGATAAGAAGTCCAATACCTAAAAGATTTCCCAAAAATGAAATTCTAGTTTTAAGAAAATTACCAGCTGACGGTGTCTGAAATACAGCAAGTGCAGTGGTATCATTGACCCAGCGAATGGCAACTCCAGAATTCATGAAGTTCCCAAGTAGTCTTTCAAGATCCATTGTTTTGGTACTTAGTGGAAAGTCGGTTAGGACAAGAACATGTTGAGTACCATATTGTGCTGGATTCACCCAATAAAATAAGAAAAGACTTAGCTCCTGCATGATATTTTTACTTGTGTACAAAACATCAACAAACAATTTTAGCTGCTTAGAAGCCGAAACAATGGCAGTATCTTATGTCAATTGTCCAGCTTGAACAAATATTACAAAATTCTATCATATTTGGAAATTAAGCGACAGGCTTACCACTTTTTAGCTCCCTACGCCCCTCCTCCAACCCATGAGTAGCATCTTCGGCTTTTGTATCCTTGATGGTTGAAGAATCAGAAAGCTTATCACTATATAATTCGTCTTTCTTATATGAAAATGTTCCCCTCCCACGTCGTCTAGGGGTTTGGTCTTTTGTCTCTCTGACTGAAAGTCCTGTTCCATCAGGTTCACGTTTCAAGGAGAGCAATTCATTTGGTGAGCTTTGCAAGGAGATCAATTCATTTGGTGAGCGATCTGCAATAGCTTCCCAATCTGTAAATGGTAACAGCCTATTGTGTTAAATAACATTCTTATTGTTATAATTAAATAGCAACTATTTTCTATCACAAGCATAAAAGAAACGAGAAAATCTTTATAAGATAAGCATTGGTTGGCTATACAACAACATAAAATTAGTAAATTGTTTGATTGAAATGTATAATACAACTTCCTTTCCTAAATAGTATGTAGCTCAAAACCATTCATTTAAAGATGATACAGTTCCCTTACTTTTTTCTCCAGGTTTCCATTGGATTTGAAACTAACTACTGTCCAAAATTTTCTTATTTGTTCATTATTGTTCCATCCATAATATATTATCAAATAATCAACTGCTTGATCTGCACTAAAAGTTCCGTCAAAGTCACTTTCAGTTTTTTAGTGCATCTTGTCAAAGTCATATTGATTTAATTATTAGTCTCTTGGTGCAGTATTGATGCAAAAATGATATATCTTAAGTGGTTTTTGACTTGTTGGCATTGGAGTTATTCAAATCAAGATGCGTGATAAACTTTCTAGGATTCTGTTCCCAAAGGTAATATCTTTCAAGAAATGCATACAAACGATCTTCATATCTTTCAAGACAATGTAGCCTTTGGGTGTTACAACTATCATATAATCCTTAGATCTAGTTATAAATGCTACTTCTTCATGGTATTTGTGTTTTAGACTCAAAAGACAATGCCTTTAAGGTAGAGATACCACCTATTCTCTTCAAATGATCAATACAGGAATACTCAAGATGGTGAAGTTCATTTACTCACATCTTTAATTTGTACTAATTCATGGTTTCTTTCTCTTATTTGGGGAAAAACAGAGCGGGGTAGGCACTAATTACAATGAGACAGTGATTTCCATTAAATAAAAATTTCGATTTCATCGATTTATAAGTTTAAGGCAATGTAAATGTACCATCAACATCCAAAGACCCATCACGGGGTAGAGCATTTTCTGGACTCTCTCTTTTATGATCCAAATTACCTTCACAAGAAAATCACATACCATCACTACTATTTACAAACAGACCAGTTTTCGAAAAGTAATCAAAGAAAATGAAGGCAAGGCAAGTTTAAGGCAATATAAGTGCACAATCATTCAACGACCCATCACAAAGTAAAGCATTGTCTGGAGTTTCTCTCTACGATCCAAATTCCATTCACAAGGAAATCAATCTCATTAACATCTTTAATATCATTATTCCTAATGTACCCAAGAAAATTTTCCAGCGAACTAGAACTTCATCTCCGTTGATTTTAAATGAAAAAGGGACAAGAAAAATGCACCAGTTGCAACGGATGCTCCACCAACTGAACCACGGGAAGCCGAAGAAACATTTGCAGACGAAGTTCGATCCCCTTTCACAGTCTTTCCATACCTGAAAGACGAAAAGGGAAATAAAATCAACTAAAATCGAAGTCAAATCAACCAGTAGGTCAGAAACCGCATACTCAAATCAAGAAATTCGAAACAGTAGTCCAATGAACTTCAAGAATCACAACTAAGAAGCCTCGAATTCAAGCCTTCCAAGAACAAGAACAAGAAGTTTACCCAGCAGGAGACGAGACTTGGGTTTGTTGTTTAAGAACCAAAGCTTTAGTGGCAATGTCGTCGGCTTTGAGAGAGAATCCTTTAGAAGAGTAGAGAGTGGACAAATCGGAGAGAGCGGCGGCCAATTGGGGATCTCGATTACAGTCGTTTAAGGTCTGGAGGCCGGAAATCACCGATTGGAGAAGAGAAATTGCAGATTCAATGTCTCCGGCAGTGACGAGGTCCTCCACAAGCTCGCTCCAGTTGGATCGCTGCCGCTGCTGCTCTTCTTCTACTTTCTCCATCGCTGCGGCTGATTCTCAAAGAATGGAAGTAGAAGAGATTTCGGATTTCGGATTTCAGATTTTCGAGTGGGAATAGTGCAGAAAGTTGAAGAAATTTGTTACTCGTACGCCATGAATGAAGTTCTTGCTCCCCCTTCTCTGTTTATATAGATTTTCCAATTACCGCGAACGTTGCTTTCTTTTGGCTTAACTGATTGATTATTAACAAATTATTATATGGTTAAAAGAAAATTGTAATTCAACAACATTTTTCAATTAGCCTGTCATATTTTTATATTTTTTAATTTAGTTTTATATTTTTTAATTTAGCGTTTATTGTTGGTGTATGATAATAAATTTTTTTGGCATTAGTGAATGGATGAAAATTTAGAGGAGAAAAAATGTTACCGAGAGATTATTAAAAAAAAAAAAAGTCATCCAAGAGAAGAGAACTCGAAATTTCTATCGATTACTTAGAAATTTTGAAGAGGAATTAGAAACTATTCTTTATTGGTTGGACTTTTTTTTCTTCTAAATTTTAGCCAATTTACTAATTATTATTATTATTATTATTATTTAGTTATTTATTTTGATAATTGGAAGTCAGAGTTTTGCTCCCCTATACCCAAGGACACCCTCGCTCTCTCAAAGGTCGGAAGCTAATTTACTAATTATTATATGTTGGGTTTGTAAAGAGTGCAAAAGAAGTATGAGAAAGAAGAAGATCATGGGTATATATGTGAGAGACAATATCTCTATTGGTACGAGTCGTTTTGTTTGAAAAATCTAGCTGTGTGGTAGGAAATCCTTGAATGCTAAAAAACTAAATAGGGAGCCTCGGAAGATGAACCAAAAGAAAGTTATGAAGGTGTTATGCCTTAAGAAGCACATACACTTCATTTTAGGTAATGTGTCCGTGTCAGACACTCCGACACTTATCGGGCACTTGATAGCTTAATAGACATGTGTCATACACTAGTTATAAAAAGTGAATATGGATTCAACAGTTGTTAGGCACATATCGAACAATTGTTAAGCATAAGAAATAGACATAAATAGTAGTATAAGACTAAATAATAAACTTTGAGAGTAAAAATACATCAAACTCATTTTTTTTACATAAAAATGCATAAGCTTATTGACTTTGAATTTCCTTCCTAAAAAAATGATATATTTTAATAAATGTATCTATGTCCTAGATTTTTAGAAAATGATGTGTCTGTCCGTTCCATGTCATATTCGTGTCTCGTGTTCGTATTCCTGCTTCTTAAGTTATGCCCAAAGCATACAATATAGTACTCAGTATCGTTGTCTCTAACATTATACTTATCATCAGGTAATTTTAACATTCATCAATATCGAGGAGTAACTAAATTAAAAATGTTTAAACTCCAAGGGACTAAATTGAAGGAAAAAAAAAAATCTCAAAATATCAGAGACTAGACCACATGTTTAGCCTTTGTGAAATTTTTACAAATCAAAATTTTAAATATTTTAGTTGAGTAATTATTCTTCAAAGTGATGAAGTCATTGTAACTAAATGATAGTCGGTTATAATTTCATTTGTAATATGGTTATCATCCACACCTTGACTCTTACAATTGAATTATGTCTTCCAAAAGTAAAAATTGTTAGGTTTAAAGTTGAATTTCTTCATTAAATTTTCAAAACGTTGATTTTTGGTCATCAAATCCTTAAAATGTCAAATTTGGTCTCTATGTTTTTTAGTTTTATTCTATTTTGATGCTAAACCTTCAAAATATTCATCTTAGTCGCTAATCATTTTAGTCCTTTATCTTTATTTTGTACTTTAACAAATGAATAACGTATCTTTTAGTATGTGTATTAATGTAATAACGTGATATATTATAGTCTTATAGATTGACTAAAGTAAGAATTAGGCGGGTGTATGTTAAAAGAGAACAAAACTTGAAAATAAAAAACTAAAATAAATCAAAATCACTTTTAAAAGTACATGGACAAATATACGGACTAAAATGAACAAAACTTGAAAATATAGGGACCAAATAAACTTTTTGAGAGTGCAAGGACAAAAATAAACCAAAATTAAAAGTATAAGAACGAAAATAAACTTTTTTTTTCATTACATCTTCTCGAAGGTTGACATTCCTATTACTGACATCATTTAATATTCGTTTGGTAACATTATGACATCCAATTTTATTAAGAAACCTAAGCATTTAACAACTATTTATGTTCCTTGTTTGTCATTTTTAGAAGCATTCTAAAAACTGTCTAAAAATTCTGGAGACAACAAAAATAAGTTTCTTGTTTCTAGTTCACATTTGCAATTTGTTCCAAAACATAAATAAAAATATAGCATTTTTTAATCCATTAGTATTGGGTCTTGCAATTTTATTTTTCTTTATTAAAAATGAGGAAACAGAAATCAGAAATGAGAACGTTACCAAAAGAATTTTTAGAGTCTCCATCATTCTCGTTAGTAGGGAATCGCTTAAAGAGAATCTGATTAAACGAACTCTTGTTAAACGTATAAATGACAATTTTCCATTAACTGTTATGTTTGCTCTTTGTTAAGGATCTAATCCTCTTATTGTCAATTGGTTTTGATATGTAACTCATGAATATTAATATGGTATCATAGCTCAAAAGCTCAAACGAGCATCCGGTCCAAAAATGGGATCCGACCAAGATCGATGAGCCAAAAGAGTCACGATCTTGAGGAGGCATATTGAAAAGAAAAGGGACCTAACAAGGATTTATAATAGACATGAACTACTTCTCTCATTGATAATTGGTTTTAAAATGAAACCCACGAATATTAATACTCTTTTTCAATAAACGATTCAATGAATCTGTTGGAGTGTCTTCTTCTTTTTTTTTTCTTTTCTATTCTGAGTATGTTGATATTTTTGGTGACTCAAGTTTATCCTATGCAAATTTTCATTTGAAGTTGTGTTGGGCTTTTATTTGTTAAAACAAAATATATATAGAGAATTTACCATAGGTGTCTTTATTTGTCACGCAGTTTT
Organism: Momordica charantia; assembly: GCF_013281855.1. NCBI lineage: Eukaryota > Viridiplantae > Streptophyta > Magnoliopsida > Cucurbitales > Cucurbitaceae > Momordica > Momordica charantia. The sequence continues at coordinate 10,690,676 of NW_028275164.1, read as the reverse complement.
GAAAAATGGCCGAATGATCTCGATATGAGCAATCTGTTTCAAGTGATGAAGTTACCAAGGTTGATGATCAGTTGGCTGGTGACTTATTTGAGGAACAACCTAAAATTGTTAATATTGAAAATATCCAATTAAAATATCGAGCGTTAGACTACCAATGGACTAAAGATAGACAGAGAAGGGTTGTTAGACCACTAACAAGATATAAGGAAGCAAATTATGCAGGAAAATGATACAGTTTATATCTTAAACTATAATGAAATCTTATTAAGTTGTGAACCTTCAAACTTTGATGAAACAATAGAGTCTAAAGAAAGTGATAAGTGGTTAATTGCTATGAATAAAGAAATGAACTCATTGATTAAAAATGAGACTTTGGTGCTTGTAGAAAAATCACCAGATTGTTAAGGACAACGGTACCCTCGTACTCTCAAGCATCTCCATAATGGTAAGATATTGTCCACTTTGAGCATGACCCTCACGACTTTGCTTTTGGTTTCACCAAAAAAGTCTCATACCAATGGAGATAATCATCTTCTCTTATATATTATGGATCATTCTCTTCTCTAACCAATGTGGAAATTTTTGTTGCACACTTTGCAACCCCAAAAATCTTCCTCTCGAACAAAGTGTCACTTGTATCTTGTCTTAAATAGTCGTGCACGCATCTATTCCTAGCTAACAACGAGAGCTTGATTCTATCCATCACGTTTAGATAGAACACTTGCTATACGGACCACATTGTGTAAACACCTAGTGTCCTTCTATCACATCTTCAATCTCCTCCCCTTGAACAAAGATGCCTCTTCTCTTATCAGTGGAATCGAACTGATAGATTTACTTTCTATCAATCTCTAGGACTTGATAGATCTACTTTTCTTCTATCAATATCCATGACTTGATAGCTCGCCTTCACGTACTTTTTGTTCGATTTGGAGATCCATCCACAAGTTTCATAATGACTATTAGACTTACCAATCACTCTTGTTTTGCCCCCGAGGATTCCTCCCACACGGCTAGGTTTTTTACCATGGCTTTGATACCCCACTTGTTAAGGACAACGGTATCCTCATATCCTCATATCCTCAAGTATCTCCACAATAGTATGATATTATCCGCTTTGGGCATAACCATCACTACTTTGCTTTTGGTTTCGGTTAAAGTTGACTTTTTACTGCAGAAACATGTGTCGGTAGCCCTGTTTGACCACATTTTTGACCCATTTCCCATTATTATTTGCCAAAAAGGACCACATATTCTTAAAGTAGAACATACATAGATTATTTCTGCATAAAAGTCAAACTATGGTACTTTATGAAAAATATGAGATAAATCCGGTCAAAGTTGGAAGAAAATAACAGAATTTTGTTTTTTTGCAGAATTGCGCCCGGTGCATTTTTGGAGGACAATTTGTCAAAACGCACGTTTTGATTAATGAAGGACAAGGAAGACATTTCCCACATGTTTAAAACCGTGAGTCCAAGTCCAAGTGAGGTGGTTAGGTGAAGCTCAACCCTTTTCCACCTAAAATGGAGGGGAGTTTCAACCAACCTATGGTGCTATAAAAGGAAGTCATCCATCCCTCAGCAAATCATCCCCTTCCAAGCTTCGTTTCATCTTCTTTTAGATGCTCTCTAGTTGTAGAACACGTTTTTAGGGTTTATGTTCATGTTCTAGTTGTTCATTTCTTTGTTTTTCGCGCTTTTACCTTTCGTATTGCTTTTAATTCAAGTTCTTACTTCTGTTTTTTGTTCATTCTGTTCTTTCAAAGTTCTTACTTCCGTTCTTCCGTTCTGTATTGAAGTATATTTTGAAATTTACCCCTCTAAATTAGAAGATTTACAAATAAAAAATAAATGAAATCAAAATAATTAACTTAAATCTAATTTAAAATTGCTAATTAGAATTTGAAAGTAGATTTAAAAAAAAAATGATAAGACTGTGTTGATGTATATTTTGAAATTTACCAAGAGGTAAATATAAATGGAGAAAATTAATATTACTTTTATTGGTTTTTAAAAAAAAAAAAACAAAACAAGACAAAACAAAAGAGTTTTGAACACGACCATGCCTCCAACAATCCAACCCTCAAAACCTGCGCCGCCCAACCCTCAGCCGACCTCCATACACACCGGACGCTGCCGAATGCCGCCGCCCCCTCAACACCGAACGATGGCCCTCACTGCTTCACGCCGCCGCGCCTCTTCCTGTCGCCACATCATCCGCTCCTCGTTCCTTCACATCGAATGCAGTTGTCGCCGCATCGCCCATCCCGCTGCTGCAATGCCCAGCCCACGCCGCTTTGACCAACCCGCAGCCGCATCGCCGTTCCTCATTCCTTCACGCCGAGAGCAGTCACCCAAAATCCAACATTGACTTGATCTGTCCAAACCAGATTCGACCCTCCCCCCACAAACTAAAACCAGTCGTGGTTGCCCATTACTCCGACTGTTTGATTTAGGTAAAATCTTTGTTCTGGTTTTGCCTATAAAGCTTAATTTAAAAGGATATTTTTTACCTTCCTAAATTTCAGGTGTATTTTTAAAAATATATAAATGTGGGACCTACTACATGAGTGTCGTTAATAACCAAAATTGAGGAGTATATGTGTTTAACTCTAATAAACATACTATATTTAAGTAAATTAAAAACTAAATAAAATCTATAGATATGGTTAAAGTTAGAGGAGGAATAACTCGACCATCAAGTGAACGATTAAAGGCTGCTTGGATAACAGGGCGTCGAAGAGAAACGTGCACCGTCAACTTAGACAATGAAGAATAGGTATATTTGCAACAGTTTATATATGGTTTGTTTGTTTTTTAAAAAATCATCCCATATATGTTTTATCTTTACATATACGGATCAAATCATTGAGAACGAAGAACCCTGAAGTAAAGGACTATGCTACGTGGCCCTCCCAATTGACTTGGCACCTTTGCCTTCCCTTCACTGTCAATTGGGCTATTGGGAGGAGGAAGGATGAGTGGTATTCATATACCAGTTATTCTGAGGCAAATCCAAAGAAAAATCTGGAAAGAAAAGGAAGGAACTAAGTAGGAAAGTTTTGGTAAAGGCAGAGGAAGAAGCTATCCAAGGGAAGATAAGAGTGGACACATTCCAGCTCACTTTTTGTGGGGAAGAGGATTAAGTTGGCCCTTGCGAATTGCTTGAAAAACCTCGCGAGAGACTCCAATGTTGAAGGAGACCAGCAAAAAGAGGGGTGGGGGAGACTTGGTCGGAGGTAAAACAAAACAGACTAAACTTGACCCTAAAAGATATTTAAGTTGTAAGGAATCTACCAAGAAGGTAAGAACTCAATATATGTGTGTTGAATGATAATATTTAAAAATTATATTCACTAAGCTAATTCTACTTTTATGTTTCAAGGAAAAGGAAAGTGTCTCAAGATAGTTGAGGAAGAGCGCATTGTTAGTGAGGTAATTATTGGGATATACATGTACTGGCTTTATTTTTACAGTAGTCAATAGATCTATTGACTTTCATATTTTGTCCATGAATTGATATATACATCTGTTAACTTTCATGTTTTGTTAACTGTTGAATTATTAGCGTACATACATATATAGACGTTTTAATTATTGGGATATACGTGTATTAGTTTTATATTTATGATATTTTAGTTGTACAACAGTAGATGTATTCAGTTATTAGTTTTTAGTTGTTTTTTGAATTGATATATACATCTATTAACTTTTATGTTTTTGTTAATTGTTGAATTATTAGTATATAAATATATACACATTTTAATTTTGATGATTGAGTTGCATGGTGATATATATGTGAATTGTATTCTAATTTTGGTTTTTCAGCAACTGGTATATACATTTACTAACCTTATGATTTTGATAATTCTTTTAACATAAGGATGATACAAAATCTGATGAAGATAATCAAATGGTGAGATGGGGACCGTGGAAACACTATTAATACGTTTAAATTAACTTAATTTCCTAATAAAAGAATTAAAATAATTAGGATAAAATCCTTGAAGGCAGGGAACAAAATTTGAATTGAACGGTTTGTTGGATTGTTAAAATACTTGTAAATTCTAAAAAGCATAGAGAGGGTATTGTGGGGGAAATAACTAAAAATTGTAAACTTCTAAATATATTTTTCAGTCATTTTTACAAAATTATAAATAAATAGACATTTTGTTGGGTGGCCAAATTTAGCCACTCACTTAAATTTCCCTATTATTATTCTAAACAAAAAATAAGATAAGATAAAAGATCAATGAAAATATGAAATAGCAGGCCCATTTTATTGAACTTGGGCTGGGCCTTGAATTAAGGCCCACTGACCCAAGAAATTAGCATGTATTGGAATATGACTATAAGTATCCTTCATATTGAGCTATTGCCATTGCCAATGCCAACTATAAAAGTAAAAAAGAAAAAAATAATAAATTGTATTATCTTATAAAATATAATATTTTTAAAAAATCAAATATATTATGTTATAGAAAATTTATTAATATAAGTCACTTTTATCTTTTTGCAAAAATGGTTGATTTACCCAATGAATAATTTATCTTATTTTTCTAACATCTCTTATCTTCCGATTTTTGGATCATCTCTTATCTTCTTATTAAGTAAATTGAAAATTCTTCATGAATAACTTTCGATTTTGAAGAAAATTACTCACACCTAAATAATCCAACATAATTAATACATAGATCTATTAGACATAAAATAAAAAATTCAAAATTCAATCGACACAATCTCGTACATAATAATAACATCTTTAACCATCTTAGTTATATTTGTAATTATTATTTTTTACAAAAGTATAATATTCTTATTATACTATATTTGTAGGTAGACACAAAATTAAGTTTGAGAACTAATGTATTAATCTGTGTTGAATAAAAAATTGCCCTTTGGTTGAATAATTGAGAGGGAGAGAAAGGGAGGAAGAGGGAGGGGCATGAGTGGAAATAGAAAAAGAATGCTGATTGTAAAAGATTGAAAATGTAGGTGAAAAAGTGGGCAAGTAATATGCTTACCACATCTTCCACCCCTACCCAATCCCCTGAGCTCATCTGCAACCCCTTCTTCGCTATCATCCACATCCTCTCCTATACCCACTCCACCCGTTCAGCCTATCTCAACCAATATTCATCCTATGATAACTTGTTCGAAGGCTGAAATTTTTAAACCAAAAACTTGGATATCCATCCTCCCATCCTCTGTCCTTACATTACCTTTGGAACCTACCAACTATAAAGTAGCATTGGAAAATTTGAATTGAAAACTAGCTATGGTTGCTGAGTATGATGCTCTAATTAGAAACAACACATGGTCTCTTGTCTCACTTCCCCCAGGCCGAAAAATGATTGGTTGTAAATGAGTTTTTCGACTCAAGCTTCGTCAAATGGTGAGATTGATCGTTATAAGGCTCGGTTAGTTGTCCAAGGGTACACACAAGCGTATGACATTGATTATTTTGAAACATTCAGTCCCGTTGTCAAGCCAACTACATACGAATTGTACTCTCCCTAGCCATCTCTTTTAATTGGGTGGTTCGACAACTTAACGTTCATAATGCTTTTCTTCATGGAGACCTAAATGAGGAGGTGATTATGCAGCAGCCACCCGGTTTTGCCGATGCCCATCACTCGAACCATGTTTTAAAGCTTCATAAATCCCTTTATGGTTTAAAACAAAGTCTGCGTGCTTGGTTTTTCAAGCTCAGCTCATGTTTGTTGGAATGGGGCTTCCACGCATCAAAAGCACTCTTCTTTGTTTATTTTTAAGGATGGGCAGTAGGGGTGTTCACGGGTTTGGTTGGGTCGGGTTGGGGGTGTTTTTGGGACCAACCCGAATTTTCGGGTTGGGAATTTGTGGGAATCGACGGATTGTAAAACGATGGCCAACCTAACCCAACAAATTCGAGTTGGATTGGGTTGCCGGGTTTTTTTTAATTATTAATTTACTTTTGTTTTGTTTGTAACATAGACCAAAAAATATAGAAAAATCAAAATCTTAATTTAATCACAAATTCAAATCCTAATTGAAACCAACATGTAAGGCCTAATTTAATTCAAATATTAAAAGTTTACATTATCCAAAGTTTATCTAAAGTTCAAATCCAAATTCAAACCAACTATGTAAGCCCTAATTCAACAATATTAAAAGCTGACACATTATGGTAGTCATCCAAACTCCAAAGTTTATCTAAAGTCCAAATTCAAACAAACAGAAAAATTAAATTCTTAAATCTTTATTACAAGCCACAATTGACACAACGAGAAACAAGCTAAAAGATTTTGATTGTTGACTCCATATGCTAGTCCTGAAAATTCAAATACAATAATAATAATTAGTTTTGAAATATCAAGAACAAAGACAAGCACTCAATCATACTTCGCAAACATTCTATTTATCATACTTTAGTCTATGCATAAAAAATAAACTAAAAACTAATTAACATTTATTAATTTATAAAACAGTAAGCTAGAAACTAATTAACTCACGACTTCCTTCACCGGCGACGGACGAATCTACTACCCGAACAAATCTGTTTTCGATGTATATAATGAAATAGTTAGCTAAAATATTAAATTTATTCAAAAATCCAAACAGCCAACTTGCAACACTTTTTATTATGTGCGACCACCCACTAAACGATCAGCCAAAATCTCTACACAGTTAACATATAAAATAGTTTATAAAAATAAGAGTAAGTTGATATAGTTCTTATTTTCTAAATTCTTTGTATTGGGTATAATTATAGATTAAAAAAAACTACTTGGCAAAACAAAACAGAGAACTTACGACGAGATTGAAATGAAAACAAACGAGAAAAAGGACGGCGGCGACGGGAGCAAGGGCGACGGCGACGAGATTGAACTAAGCTTGAAGATTGAAGATTCTAGAGAGAGATGGGGGAGAGGAAGATGAAATGAAAATGTTAGAGAAGGAGAAGTATGGGAAGAAGTTGAAACCCTAAAAAAGAATTGTAGGGTTGAGATTTATTCAAAATGGATGGATGTATGAGATTTAGTTTTAAAAAATAAGAATTATTAATTTATTATATATATGTAATATTATATGATAAGTAATATATATATATATATATAATTAAAAAAAAACTTATAATCTCGGGTCGGGTTGACCCGAGATTTTCAAGGGTCAACCCGAGACCCGACCCAACCTGATCGGGTTGGGATTTTTCCAACCCAACCCAACCCAATGTTAGATTCAACCCACAGGTTGGGTTTGGTTCGTCAGGTTATCGGATTCCCTGAACACCCCTAATGGGCAAAATATTATTGTGTTCCTTATCTACGTTGATGCATTCTTGTTACTGGTAACAATATTTCTCTTTTGCAGCGTTTAATCTCTGATCTCAATAGATGTTTTTCCTCGAAGGACCTGGGTGATGCTTCCTTTTTTTTGGGTATTCAAATTACAAGGCATTCTGGTACCTTGCACTTGTCACAAGAGCATTATATACTTGATTTATTGAAAAGAGCGGCCATGATGGATTGCAAATCAACCCCTATGCCTATGCAGTTGGACCCTCCCTCTCTGTACATGATGGATCACCCCTTGAAAATGCCAATAGCTTGGTGTGAGCCTTGCAATATTGTACTATCACACGCCCAAATATCAATTTCATGGTCAACAAGTTGTGTCAATTCTTACATGGACCAACCACATCTCATATGCAGGCTGTCAAGCGGCTTCTTCGATACTTGAAGGGCTCTATTTCACTCGGTATCTACTTCACTCGAACTTGTTTTCATAACGTAACTTGTTATACTAATGCTGATTAGGCTAGTTGCCCAGACGACCGTCGCAGAACGAGTGACTATTGTACCTTATTGGTCCAAATTTAATTTCTTGGCACTCTGCAAAGTGAAAAGTAGTATCCAGGTCAAGTGTCGAGTCTGAATATCGGGGTATGTCAAACGCAACTGCAGAAATTATATGGGTTCAATCGGTCCTCTATGAGCTTGGCTTGTCACCTTCCTCTGCCTCTTCTCATGTGTGACAATATTAGTGCCACATATCTTGCTGCCAACCCAGTGATGCACAATCACACAAAGCATATTTTAATAGATCACCATTTTATACGGGAGCGTATCGCTCGTCGACAACTTCTCGTTCGTTTTGTCCCTTCCGAAGATCAACTTGCTGATATAATGACAAAAAGATTAGTCTCTCCATGTTTTAGCAATCTTCGTACCAAGCTCACAGTTCTTCCCAAGTCCCGTTCACTTGCGGGGGATATTAGAATAAGCATTTTGTTAATTGTGTTTAGAGCTTAATTTCTCTCTGTTTAGCTTTCTAATATATTTTTTATGTTTTCCTCTTTTCTGTTATGGTCTCTCCAATAGCCATGTAACACGTGAATCATTTTTATACTATTTAATAATAGTGCAAGTCACAGACCTCATTGAAGGCCATTTTCTTTTTTTCCGCATTGTGTCTGCTTTGTTCCCTACAATTTCTCAATTTTCTTCACAAAATTATTTGAAATGACGCAGTAATGGTTCATTTCAAGATGAAAACTTTAATTGTTTCACAATTTAGAATACTCAAATTCAACCGATCATTTTTTCACGAGGAAATTGTATAAATCCCAATTTTCTCAGTACAACTAAACACTAAAACCATGATAAAAATTTAACCTTTTTTTTACATGAATGTATAGCTTAACTCGTTAATACACATATTTTTTTACCCAAAGATTTGAGATTCAAATTTTAATCCCATGTTGTTTAACTCGAGAGAGAGAACAAAAATCTAACCTTAGTTTTAACTCTCAACTTTCTATCTACTACCCTACTTCAAATAAGTTTTAAAGATGCAAATAAATCCTTCAAAAAATGTTTTAACTCATTTGTCTCAAAGTAAAACCAATTTATTGTTATGAATATTTTTTTTTTAGTACAATGTATTGGGGTGGAGATTCGAAATCACAACCTTTTTATCGGAGATAGATACTTTAACTAGTTGAGTTGTGTTCAGGTTGACATTTATTATTTTGAATCTAAAAGCTTAGAATGAATTGTTTCCAATTTCAAATATAATATGAAAACAAAATATGTTATTTTTTCAAATGGAAATTGACACGTTTTGTGTGATGTGCCAATATTATTATTCTAAACATAAAATAAAATAAAATAAAGATCCAGAGAAAATATGAAAGACAGAATGACAGATGGCAAATAGACCTTCATATTTAAGCTGCAAGTGCGAAAAAAATATCAGGCCCATTTTATTAAACTTGGGCTTGGTCTTGAATTAGGTCCCAATGATCCAAGAAATTAGCCTGTATTAGAATATGACTATATCCTTGCCATTGCCAATGCCAACCAAAAGAAAAAATAAATAAATTGTATTATCTTATAAAATATAATATTTTTAAAAAATCAAATATATTATGTTATCGAAAAATTTATTAATATAAGTCACTTTTATCTTTTTGCAAAAATGGTTATTTACATAATGAATAATTTATGTATATTTTTCTAACAGCATCAAATCTCAAATGGAGTCATTATCATCCGATTTTTTGATCATCTCTTATCTTCCTATCAAGTAAATTGACAATTCTTCAGGAATAACTTTCGATTTCGAAGAAAATTACTCGCACCTAAATAAACCAACATAATTAATACATAGATCTATTAAACATAAAATAAAAAATTCAAAAATTCAATAGACACAATCTTGTAGAGAATAATAACACCTTTAACCACCTTAGTTATATTTGTAATTATTATTTTTTACAAAAGTATAATATTCTTATTATGTTGTAAAATTGAGGAACGAAACGAGGCAACGTCGGGGAAATAAAATAAACAAAACAATTCAAATGATAAAGAAATTTCAAAATTCAAAATGGCATTTCCCACCAATTTTCAAACTTGATTTCCCACCAAATTTCTCACAAATTCTCACTACTAATTTCTCACAAATTCTCACCACTAATTTCTCACAAATTCTCACTACTAATTGAGCACCACATTGACCTTATTTATAGGCCATGGATAAGCATGTGGTGTGATTTACATGACACTAATAATGTCTAAAATTGAGACACATAGGGCATTTATGATTTCAACACATGGTGCATGGATAATGGAACATATGGGGTTTATGAATAAAAGACACATAGAGAACATATGAAGCATGGATTTTGAGACACCTCAAAATTGGACACTAAGCAAGGGTTAGTGGGCATCTATTTAATTAAAAATTCATAATACTCCCCCTTAGATGCCCATTGTATATATGAAATATGCCTCGTTAAAACCTTACTAGGGAAAAATCCAGTGGGAAAAAAATCCTAGTGAAGGAAAAAGAGTACATATTTCATATAATCTAATAAACCCAAAAATAATACAATATATTTAACTCCCCTCATGGAAACATCACTTGAGATCTTTGAGTCGTCGTATTCCAATGTTGCGCACCAATGTTTCAAAGGGTTTTGTAGGTAATGCCTTTGTGAATATATCTGTCAAGTTATCTTTCGAACAAATTTTTTGAACAGTGATAGTACCATTCTTTTCAAGATCATGAGTATAGAAAAGTTTTGGTGAAATATGTTTTGTTCTATCTCCTTTAATATATCCTCCTTTGATTTGAGCTATACATGCTGTGTTATCTTCGTAAAGTATCGTTGGAAGATTTTTACTAGATGATAGACCACATGTTTCACGAATGTATTGAGTCATTGATCTTAACCATACACATTCTCGACTAGCTTCATGAATTGCAAGAATTTCAGCATGATTTGAGGAGGTGGCTGTTATGGTTTGTTTTACTGATCGTCGTGATGTAGCAGTTCCTCCACATGTGAACAAATAACCGGTTTGAGATCTAGCTTTATGTGGATCAGATAAATATCCAGAATCTGCGTATCCAACTAGATCAAAATTTGATTTGTTTGAATAAAACAAACCCATATCAGTCGTTCCTCGAAGATAGTGAAATATATGCTTAATCTCATTCCAATGTCTTTTTGTAGGATAAACACTATATCTAGCTAATAAATTAACTGAAAATGCTATATCTGGTCTTGTGTTATTAGCCAGATACATAAGCGCACTAATTGCACTAAGATATGGTACTTCAGGACCAAGAAGCTCTTCATTATCTTCTCGAGGTCTAAATATATCTTTTTTCACATCAAGTGAGCGAACTTCCATTGGAATATTTAATGGGTGCGCTTTATCCATATAAAATCTTTTCAAAATTTTTTCTGTATAAGTTGACCGATGTACAAATATTCCATCTGCTAAATGCTCAATTTGTAGGCCAAGACAAAATTTTGTTTTCACGAGATCTTTCATCTCAAATTCTTTCTTAAGATACTCTGTTGCCTTTGAAAGTTTTTTAGGAGTTCCAATTAGATTCAAATCATCAACATATACAGTTATAATGGCAAATCCCGACTGTGATTTCTTTACAAAAACACAAGGACATATTGGATTATTCTTATATCCTTCTTCCAACAAATATCCACTTAGACGATTGTACCACATCCGTCCTGATTGTTTTAATCCATATAATGATCTCTGTAACTTTATGGAATACAATTCCCGAGCATTAGAATTGGGTACTTTAAATCCTTCAGGAATTTTCATATAAATATCATTATCAAGAGATCCATATAAATATGCAGTGACTACATCTATAAGATGCATGTCAAGACTTTCAAACACAGTCATGCCAATTAAATATCTCAGTGTAATTGCATCCACCACAGGAGAATATGTCTCCTCATAATCAATACCGGGTCTTTGTGAAAAACCTTGTGCAACCAATCTTGCCTTATATCTTGTGATTTCATTGTTTTCATTTCTTTTCCTTACGAATACCCATTTGTATCCCACAGGCTTAACATTTTCCGGTGTTCGGACTACTGGTCCAAAAACTTGACGTTTTGAAAGTGAGTTAAGTTCTGCCTGGATTGCTTCTTTCCATTTAAGCCAATCTTTTCTCTGTTGACATTCTTTCATAGATTTTGGTTCACAATCGTCACTTTCAGATAAAATGTCAATAGCAACATTATAAGCAAAAATGTCATCAATAACTACATTAGTTCGGTTCCATCTTTTTCCAGTCATAACGTAATTCATTGAAATCTCATTATTATCTTCAGGTACTTGAGTTTCCTCAATATCTTTATGAGTAGTCATGTTTAGGATTTCTTCTGGAATATCCTCATTCTCAATTGTGTCATTTTGATTATTGACTATTTTTCTTTTCCGAGGATTTTTATCTTTGGAACCCATTGGTCTACCACGCTTATGGCGTGTTGCAGATTCATTAATGACAACTTTCTGCATTGGGATGTCAATTTTTGATGAAACATTCGCAGCTGGTATATGTGACTTGGTCACTTTCTTGACATCAATTAATGCATCTGGTAATTGATTTGCTATATTTTGCAAATGAATTATTTTCTGAACTTCAAGTTCACATTGATCTGTACGGGGATCGAAATGAGACAATAACGATGCATTCCATGTAATTTCTTTTTCCAACTTCATTATTCCTCCCCCTAATGTTGGAAAATTTGTCTCATTAAAATGACAATCAGCAAATCGTGCAGTAAATACATCACCCGTCAAGGGTTCAAGATATTTAATAATTGATGGGGAATCAAATCCAACATATATTCCTAGCCTCCTTTGAGGACCCATCTTAGTACGTTGTGGTGGAGCAATTGGAACATATACTGCACATCCAAAAATTCTCAGATGGGAAATATTTGGCTCTTGGCCATAAGCTAATTGCAACGGGGAATATTTATGATAAGATGTTGGTCTAATGCGTAGAGCGACGCTGCATGTAAAATAGCATGTCCCCATATAGATGTAGGGAGCTTAGCTCTCATAAGTAATGGTCTAGCAATTAACTGCAATCGTTTTATGAATGATTCTGCTAAACCATTTTGTGTATGAACATGAGCTACAGGATGTTCAACATTTATCCCAATTGCCAGACAGTAATTATTAAATGATTGGGATGTAAATTCACCAGCATTATCAAGACAAATACTTTTAATTGTATAATCAGGAAATTGTGCTCGTAACTTTATTATTTGAGCAAGTAGGCTTGCAAATGCAAGGTTTCGACTTGATAATAAGCATACATGTGACCATCTACTTGATGCGTCTATTAACACCATAAAATATCTGAAAGGACCGCTTGGTGGATTAATAGGTCCACATATATCACCATGAATTCGTTCTAAAAATGTAGGTGATTCAGTCCCTACTTTAAATGGTGATGGTCTAATGATCAATTTGCCTTGAGAGCAAGCATCACATGATAATTCATTACATTGAAGAATCTTTTGGTTCTTTAATGGATGTCCATGTGAATTTTCAATGATTCTTCTCATCATTATGGACCCAGGATGACCTAATCGGTCATGCCATATATATGGATTTATGAACTTCAAGTTCGTAGTTGCATATGTTTCCATTACTCGTATATGAGTATAATATAATCCAGAAGATAAAGCAGACAACTTTTCAAGTATACGTTTGTTATGTGAGACAATAGATATAATATAGAGATATTCTATATTATTCTTGTTATCAGTCTCAATATGATAACCATTGAAACGTATATCTTTAAAACTCAGTAGATTTCTCTTTGATTGACTAGAGAACAACGCATTGTCAATTGTAAATTTTGTTCCTCCAGGCAAAATTATGTCTGCTTTTCCAAAACCTTCAATCAAGTTTGCAGAACCTGATATAGTATTGACTTTTGCTTTCAGCATTGTCAATTTAGAAAAATATTGTCTACTTTTCAGTATTGTATGCGTAGTCGCACTGTCTGCCAGACATAGATCACCATTGCTCATTTTCGAGTCATCCAATATATGAAAACTGTCCATGCTTCTTCATTAAACAAAATAATTACAATAAGAAGAAGGAAGAAGAAAAAAACTTGAAATATAAAACATACATAAAAGATATAAAAAAAAAAACATTAGTTCTAAATATTCTCAAAATCAAAAGAAGCATTTGCTATTCCATCCATTGTGCTCACTGTGCCAATTTGTTCTCCAGGAGATTTAAGAAAGTCAGCCACATCCAAACTTGTAATATTGGCAGTATCAAAAATATCAACATCCTGGTAGGCAAGATTTGCTTCCACATTTTTTCCTTTTTCTTTCAAGGAAGCTTGATAAAGATTCACTAAGTGTTTCGATGGACGACAAATATGTGCCCAATGCCCAGTCATACCGCATCGGAAGCACTTATTTTCAACACTTCTGGAATTCTGATCTTGTGGAGTTTTTTCTTTATGATCAACATTTCGTGTGGTTCTTTTAAAATTTGGATGATTATAACGCCCACCACGAAATGAAAAATTATTTCTTCCTCTGCCACGGTCACGCCCTCGACCATGACCTCGACCTCGACCACGATTATTGAAATTTACAGCATTCGCCTCTGGGAATGGCGTTGCTCCCGTTGGTCGAGATTCATGATTTTTCATCAATAGCTCATTATTTTGCTCAGCAACCAGAAGACATGATATGAGCTCAGAATATTTCTTAAAACCTTTCTCTCAATATTGTTGTTGCAAGAGTATATTCGAGACATGGAAGGTTGAGTATGTCTTTTCTAGGATATCACTATCAGTAATTTTTTCTCCACATAACTTCAATTTCGAACTGATTTTGAATAGTGCAGAATTATAATCACTTACTGATTTGAAGTCTTGGAGCCTCAAATGCATCCATTCATAACGAGCTTTAGGAAGAATAACTGTTTTTTGATGATCATATCTTTCTTTCAAATTTTGCCACAAGGCAAGGGGGTCTTTTATTGTCAGATACTCCATTTTCAACCCCTCATGAAGATGGTGACGAAGGAAAATCATAGCTTTTGCCTTTTCCTGACTTGTGGTTGTATTTCCTTCTTTGATGGTTTCTCTCAGGTTCATGGCATCAAGATGGATTTCAGCATCTAGTACCCATGACAAATAATTATTGCCATTGATATCAAGAGCGGCAAATTCTAATTTGGTCAAATTTGTCATGGTGACACTATCACAAAAAAAACTCAAATTAGGGATTTAACATATGAAAACAACATATTACTTGAAAAATAAAAATTAAATTACCTACCTTCGGAACCTACCTTCAACAGGGGAAATGACAGAGGCTCGTGCTGATAACGTGTTGTAAAATTGAGGAACGAAACAAGACAACGTCGGGGAAATAAAATAAACAAAACAATTCAAATGATAAAGAAATTTCAAAATTCAAAATGGCATTTCCCACCAATTTTCAAACTTGATTTCCCACCAAATTTCTCACAAATTCTCACCACTAATTTCTCACAAATTCTCACTACTAATTGAGCACCACATTGACCTTATTTATAGGTCATGGATAAGCATGTGGTGTGATTTACATGACACTAATAATGTCTAAAATTGAGACACATAGGGCATTTATGATTTCAACACATGGTACATGGATAATGGAACATATGGGGTTTATAAATAAAAGACATATAGAAGACATATGGAGCATGGATTTTGAGACACCTCAAAATTGGACACTAAACAAGGGTTAGTGGACATCTATTTAATTAAAAATTCATAATATATTATACTATATTTGTAGGTAGACACAAAATTAAGTTGTGAGAACTAATGTATTAATTTGTGTTGAATAAAAAATTGCCCTTTGGTTGAATAATTGAGAGAGAGAAAGAGAGGAAGAGGGAGGGGCATGAGTGGAAATAGAAAAAGAATGATGATTGTGAAAGATAGAAAATGTAGGTGAAAAAGTGGGCAAGTAATAATCAATTGTCATCATCAATGTTCTTTCCTCTTTTACCCTCCTATTCATTTTCTTCCCTTAGGACCATTACTATTGACTTTTAATTTTATTTATATGTTAAATTGTGTATATATATTTTTTCATTTTTTATACTTTAATTCTAATTTCGAGTGACATGTATCAATTACTACGGAGTTAAAGTTCAAGTTCATATTAACTTCTATTTTAAATTATTATTTAAAAAATCATAAAACTCATTTACCACACCTATGAATAATTTACTGCATTATTTTTTTTTTTTGTTATGCCTCACTAATGTCAAGTAAACTTTAATAAAATTTTAAGAAAGAGTGACAAATTTTAAAGTAAGGGGCTTGAATTGAAATTAAAGTTAGATTGTAGGGCTATAATTGTAACTTAGTACATTAACTTTATAAATCTAAAGTTCATTGAGAAATCATTAAGAAAGAACCTTGTATTCTCATGATTTAATTTTAATGTTATGGGTTTATAACTTTCTACAAAGATTTTTCATGTAATCGAATTGGGAAAATGAAACTAGTTATCCATAACTTTTAGGCTTTGTGAGTATGACAAAATATATTTAAAATATATTTTTTGTTTTTTCTTATTTCGATTTTACCGTTTTAGATTTTGAAGAATAAATGGTATATCACATAATTAGATTCAATAGTATATCAAATCAGATATATATTAAGTATATCATTAGTACGTCAGGTATCTCATTCTTTCCGCTTCACGTTTGATAAGAGTGTATTGGACTTTTGTAGTTGTTTTATTATTATTATTATTATTTTTTTGCATGTGTTGAAATTGAGAAGTGGTTTCTATTTTTTATTTTATTTCCTACCTTTGCAACCACCAACAAAATTTGACGTATTATGTTTCTTCATTTTGATCACAGTGTCTATTCCATTATTGATTTAAAAATTTTCAACCAAGTCTCTAGAATTTTAACCATGGTGAGTGATGTGACATGATCTCATACCCAATTAAGTGCAGATACTGAAATCAAGATTAAAATTGATAATCTTACAATTTTTTGTTTTTGAAATCTCACGTGTCTAATTAATCTCTCACTATGTCTAAATAATTACTAGAACACACAATATTATTGAAATTTTCTTCTAGGAAAATATTTGACTTCTTACTCGCATGAACTAGTTTTATAATACTCCTACTAAATGTTTGATAAATAAAATAGAAAAATGTAAAAATATACAAACTTTTTTGAAAATAGGTGAGGAGTATAAAGTGAAGTAAAAGTGGAATGAACATACAAATCCAAGGTGGGATTATAATGAAGAGTTGACTATTGAAAGTGAATGAAAAAATTTAGAAAAAAAGAAAACAGAGAAGAAAAAAAGTTTGAATAATTATTGTCTGGCAATGCCACTTTAGAATGTAAAATTGGAAGTTATTATGAATTGGTATTGGTAAACTGTTTGCCCCAAACACAATCATTCATTTTCCATCAAAAGCCTTCCCTCTCTCTAATTATGAGTTTTGAACTTTGAAGGCCTCTGCCAAATTCCCCTACCTAGGGCCTAGCAGCCCTTGGCCAAGGTAACCAAAATGGCCCATGCCCTTTGAGAAATCTATATATACATTTTCTATTTAAATTTATGTTTTTTGTTTGTTTGTTATTCCTTGGATTATGATTGAGTTCATATATATTTTATTTCTTTCAACTTTTAAGATTATTTTATTAGGTTCTCTAAATGTCTATTTTAATACTTACCCTTTTAAGTTTATTCTATTTTTATTTGTAATCACGACCTTTTAATAAGCTGAGATAGATAGTTTAGCCAGTTGAGTTATGTTGCATTAACGTTCTTCTCTATTAATTCTTTGCATGTCAAGATGTTTTGAAATCTAAATAAAGTTAAATTTGAAGATAATTTTGTTTGGAAGTATTTTGGTCTAAACTTTCAAATTTATAGTTATGATTAGAGTTGGAAAGTTTCAAAGACAATTCTAAAGTCATGTGCAAGCACCCAAAAGAAATAATTATTATCTTTATAATCCCAAATGAACTTAGTTTGCAATTACACCACACGAAATAGGTTTGATAAACAAATATGCAATTTGTGCAGAAGATGGTAGATGACAGACCATAAGTTTCTTTTGGAGAATAATGACAAAGTATATGTCTAATTCGATATGTTTGGTGCGCGAATGAAGAATCAGATTAGCACTAAGAAAGTTATCACACCACAAGACTATTAATATTCATGGGGTTTTATCTCAAAATCAATTGACAATGAGAAGAGTAGTCCATGACTATTATAAACCATTGTTAAGTCCCTTTTTTTATCAATGTGGGATCCTTAACATGCCCCCTCAAGATGGTGCCTCTTTTGGGTTCACCAATCTTGGATCGGATCCCATTTTGGACCGAATGCTCGTTTGAGCTTGTGGGCTTTGATACCATATTAATATTCATGGGGTTCCATCTCAAAACCAATTGGTAATGAGAAGAGTAGCTCATGACTATTATAAACCATTGTTAAGTCCCTTCTTTTATCAATGTGGTTAACATGAGTACGAGGAAGAACCAGCTGCAAATCCAAGAACAGGGACTGAACCCGAATAAGATATGTTGCAACCTGAACAATACTTCTACATTCTGCCTTAGTACTAGATCGAGATATGATCGACTACTTTTTGGAAGACCAAGTGATCAACTTTCCTCCAAGATATACGCAAAAAATAGAGGTAGAACGTCTATCATCTCGATCTGAAGCCCAATCTAAATTAGCATAACCATGGAGAGTAAGTTCTTGTGGTTTACGTAATAAAAGTCCATGATCATAAGTTCCTCTAAGAAACCACAAAATTTGTTTGACAGCCTGCTAATGAGTTACAGTGGGAGCATGCATGAATTGACATATTTTATTTATACTATAAGTAATTTCGGGTCTAGTAATAGTGACGTATTGAAGTGCCCAACCGTACTTCTATATAAGTGTGGATCATACAATTATTCTCCATGAACAACAAATAACACTTGCCCACTAATCATAGGGGTAAAAATTGAACTTGCAGCATGCATATATTGGTCTTGTGAGGAAGATCAGAGATATATTTGAATTGGCACAAAAATAAACAATCAGATGAAGGATACGACACCTCAATTTCCAAGAAGTAACTTAAAAGACCAAAATCTTTTAGGAAAAATTGACAATTCAGCAAATTAATAAGCTTCTTAATTTCAGCATTTGAACTACCCGTAATAACCATATCATCTACGTATACTATCACATAACAGTGAGACATATCAGACTGGCGAACAAATAATGAAGAATCTGCCTGTGATGTAGTGAACTCTTGTGAGAGTAAGAATGTATTTAATCGCTCAAACCAATCCATAAGAGCTTGTTTAAGGCTATATAGAACTTTATGCAATTGACAAACGAGCGGACCATGCTTTGAACTTCCATTCCAGGAGGTTGAACCATGAGAACTTCCTCATATAGCAATCCATGAAGAAACATGTTGTTAATATCAACCTGCCTCAAATACCACCCATTTTTCAATGCAAGAGTTAGTAAGACACGAACGAACGCTAATCAACTTAACAATAAGACTAAATGTTTCAGTATAGTTGATATCTGTAGCTTGATGAAAGCCCTAGGCAACAAGCCTAGCTTTATAGCAAGCTATAGTACCATCTAAATTTTGTTTTATCTTGTACACCTATTTACAACCAATGATCTTCTTATCAGAAGATTGAGGAAGGATAGATCATGTTTGATTACGAATAAGAGCATCAAATTCTTCTTACATCGCATTCCACCAATGAGAACATTGTAAAGCTGCCTTGTTCCACCTTAATATAATCGATAAAGTAAGCACGCAGCTTGAAAATGCCAGTTTTTTGCTCTGGTGATCATTGGGTGGCCATTAGAAACACTAATTAGATCAGGCACAGTGGACTGAGATATTTTAGAACAAGTCGATGGTTCAATGGAAGAATTTTGTTCAGGCATGGGAGGCGAAGGAGGTTCATGGTTATGAGGAGAGAGATCGGCTAATGGAATTGTAGTGGAGAGGATAGGAGAAGTTGGAGCTGCAGGAGAAGACACAATTGGAGAGGTTGGTAAGACAATAGGGATATTGGAAATAAATATTGAGTTTGGTGATACAGTTTGGGTAGGAAACATCAGTAAAAAAGGGAAAACATTGTTCATCAAAATAAACATGTCGAGAGATATACAACCGACCATTGGATGCAAGACACTTCTATCCTTTGTGTTGGGAACTATAGCCAAGAAATTAGAGACATGACATAGAATAGGATTGGATTTCATGATTGTTATAGGCTTTCAAAGTAGGGAAACATAGACAACCAAAAGTATTGAGGGATGTATAGTTAGGATGAACATTGAATAGCTGGTCCACAGGGGAAAGACCATTAAGTGCAAAGACCATTAAGTGCAGTGGTGGGAAAGCGATTAATCATAAAAACAAACGTAGAAAAGGCATCATTCCAAAAGACAAAATGAATGGAAGCTTGAGATAAGATGTAAGATCCATATCTACAATTTGTCTATGTTTGCATTTGAAGGGATGTGAATCCCGGAGCGGAAGCGGACCGTTGTTTGTGATATTTGGGAAACAAAATCAAAACGGTTAAGAAGAAAAACACAGGGGAAAACTTTACCTTTGAAGAATGTTTCTTTAACGATTTCCCAACGAACACCACCACCGAATCTTCCTTGCCATCCTTTTGGGTTTCGAGAACACGCTTGTGGGAGCGTTTCTTTGGAACGAAAGGGAGAATTTGATTGAGAGAGCTATATATTATAAGAGAAATTATTTGAATCTCATTCAAATAATTTCTCTTATAATATATAGTTTTAATTTAGAATTAACTATATATTATAATGTATCAATATACATATAATCTCTTATGAAATTTGAACAGTTCAAATTCTTCCAAAACTTGTTCCTCGTTTTAACCGTTATGAGCTAGCAAGGGGACCTAATGGACCTACAGATCGAAGCTCCAACGATGCAAGATTAATCGGTCAAACTCATTGACCAAGTTAATCAAGATTCGTTAACTACAGTCATTCCACTAAAGACCCGCAGTTGCACTCTTCTCACTGCAGAATGTTTTCGTGTCCATGGATATACGACCATTAATGACGAGTCAATCCTTCACGAGTGCTCGTAACTCAAGTTGGGTCAAATTACCATTTTACCCATGAGTTACATCTTACTCCTTAAATACCACTGCTCCTCTAATGAACAACCCGGTTATGGTCCGACCAATAACCCCTCTCGGGCCAATGAGAGGATGGGGCCCCTTGTTCAAGTCCCGGACTCAGCATTTAAGGGAACACTCATCTACTCCCCTAAAGTCGGAGAGGAGTAAATTTCATCTTGTGAAGTTATGTTCCCAGCTCCCCACTCAGTCTCGTCCCAAAAATGGTAGGAATGTTGAGTCGACAACTTGGGCCACTCTCACCCATACAGATCAAAGGACGAGCCCTCACGGTCAGGAGTCCATAACTCACTCGGGATTTAGAATGAGTTGCTTGGTCATTCTAAGAAACAGCAATCTATTAGTTAACGGTGTTACATCTAAAGAGTGGCTATTCCGTGGTTCGGTCTTGTACAAACTCATTGTATAGGATACCCCCACTCGCATGTCTCCACACGAACGACTTGGATCGAGTCGTCTATAACCTTTACAGAGTGGGCCGTATCGAAAGTGTTGCCAGGAGAGGGTACCCAGCCTCATCCATATACTATAGACCCTTTAGGTTATTCACGGGACATTATCCACTTGTATATCAAGGGTATATCAATTATATACCCAGTATATCAAATATATACCCAGTACATATACTGTCCCGGTTACACTAAAATAACCTCGGATGTTTAGTTTATTGGATTTTGGACAATGCAATGCTATGAATTCAACAACAAATTTATTGAATAAAACTTTATTGAGTATACATTTGTTTTTACACAAAATACAAACTATGAGTTTAGGACAACACACCCAACAGCATTCCACAATCCCATTTTGTTGAGACGTGTATGGACAAGATAAGCGATGTTCAATACCATAAGATTTTAGAAAAGGAACAAACAAAAAAAAAATTCACCACCACCATCAGTTTAAAGGCGTAAAAGAGAACAATTAAGTGTATTTTCAGAAAGAGATTTGAATGGTAGGAATGCATAGAAAGCTTCAGATTTATTATTGAGAAAATAAACCATGTATAGCGTGAATAGACATCTAGATGTAATAGAGAAAATTATTTGGAGATGGTACAAATGCAGGGCCCCGTAAATCAGCAACAACTAGTTGGAGAACCAGGGAGATTGCCTCTTCCAGAAACTAAGATAATCCTTCATGGAGTTTCTCTCGAAGGAGTAGCTGACAAATGTCGAGATATTTCACAAAACAAGTAAACGGATGAAACCCAAAGTAAAATGGTTGTTGATGTAGAAATTTGGCCTCCTAGGATTTCGCCAAATTCGCACCAATCTTTGAGAATAAAAAGGATCGAGACTTGCAAAACAGAATAGCATTAAAGATGCCACACAGGCTCTGATGTTTAAGTCAGAATCGGAGTAGTTGAGTATAAAGTGTAGTAGAGATTTGTAGCCTCCCTTCATTATGAGTATTCACCCTTCTATTTATAGAGGTAAAATCCTAAGGCCATTAGGATATCTTCTCCTTTTAAATATATGACATATTCTACTAAATCGAGGGGAAATCTTAAGACCATTAGGATATATCTTCTCCTTTTGAATTCCTTAAATAAGGGGAATTCGAATTATAGAAAATGAGGATTTTCTCATCTATAACAATGGTTGTCTTGAGCAAATTGACTTACACTGATAAGATTTTTGCCAATTTGAGGGACGTTGAGAAGATTTTTCAAATGAAAAATTTGTTTAACAAGATTAGAAGAATTTAGAGTAAGAAAGGATGTGTCAGTATGTGAAATATTCATGCATATTCCATTACCAACGTGCACCTTGCCCTCACCATGATATTCAGTGTGCCAAACTGACATGGTTTGTGGCCCCAGAGCTTGGATACCAGTTGGTATCACGATTGAAATCTTGTACAACCGTCATCGCCTCCATCTGAGATGGAGAACTGCCAAGTAATCCATAGTTACCTTGAGTTTGAGTTGCTAAGAAATTTTGACGAATTGGTATTGTGTTTGGTCCATGATAAGCTCTGTGAAATCTCATGTAGCACCAAATTGTAGTATGACCAAATCTACCACAAATTTGGCATTATGGTTTGGAATCCCCAGCCTAATTGCGTCTGTTATACTGTCGGTTGTCATTCCGCGTCTTTTTTGAAAATTAGGATTAAATGTGGTTGAGTTATTTCCCTTCTTACTTTCATAGTTCACTGTCAAGTTTACTAACAAAATGAAACCACTCATTCCGGCCTTCTCGTTGAAGTAGTAGCGAACAAATTTCTTGAATTGTTTGTGGAGTTTTCTTAGCAACAATCACTGATACTGTAGAGGAGATCAAAATCGGTGTCCAAACCTGCCAAAATGTGGAGGATGTGATCATCAGTTGACATTTCCTTGCCTGCTACTAAAGAATCCACCAGATCCTTGAGATTCATGCTCCCTTTCTTTAGATTCTCCAATTTTGATTTTAGATGCATAACAATCACCAAGTTTCTTGAAGCAAACATGCTTTCCAGAAGTGACCAAATTTCTCTCATAGTTTGACAATCGAGCATTTGTGAGAGAATTTCTTCACTCATCAATCCAAGAAGCGAAGACGTTATGAGTTTGTTTTGTCTGATTCACTCATAATACGCTGGATTAGGTATTTGACCAGATGATGATGCTGCTTCATTCAAATTCTCAACAAAATGAGTTGGAATTTCAGTATTTGATTTTATGTAATCTTCAAACTCGTCACCTTGAAGAGCGGTAATAATCTAGAACATCCAGAGAAGATAATTGCCATCATTCAACTTTACTACAGACACTTTGCTCCCTGGATTAATTGACTTTGCCGCAGATGAATCTCTTGTCGATTACGGATTTCCTACTGGTGTAAGAGATGCCCTTAATGAATTGCACAAGAGCCCGTCGTTAGACTGAATGCTCTAATACTATAACAAATATTAGAATAAGAGAGGAATGATTACAAGAATAATAGTCCATTATTGATTAGTGACCAACATACTAGCTAGTAGTCCCTACTAAATACAAAGGATTAACAGAACCACTACTTAATACAAATTATTAACAAAATATAAATAACCAATGTCTAACCACCTACGTAATCCATTACAAACTACCCAGAAGTCGATTTAACAACCTACTTAATCTGTTACAAATCTAATCCACTCCCAAACTCAAGTATGCATCTAGACATTGTCGAAGTATCCATAAACGACTACAACGTACTCTAACTTAAGACTACCTGAAATTTCTAGGCCAACACTACATGAACAACGTCCCTTAAACTTTCAAACATCTTTTATGTCCTTAGTTTGAAGAGTTGCACTTGATATTCAAGTTAGAATAAACCCAATAAATTGCGATTTTTCCCATTTTCCTTTCTCTAAATAATAATTGTTTTCCTAAAAATAATATACCGTTTTATTGAATGAGATGGAAGTGATATCACATCCTAAATCTAATATCACTTTACAGATATCAATATTTTAGGTTATGATTAGAGTGATGACTTTTAAGTTTTAAGTGTTGTGACTCATTCCATTTAAATTTTGTTTAGTGATTTTTTTTTTGTCATTCTTTTCCTTTTTTCTCCATTCTAAAATTAGAAATGAAGAAACTTTTTTTTTCTACCAACGTGGAGAAATATCCTTCCCTTTCACAATGATTTTGACTAAGGAGGAATTAAAACCTCCCGAGTGCTTTAATCCTCTAAGCTATAAGTCTACCAAGTTCTTTTTAGCTTAAATAGCTCAAAATTTTAGATGCCCAACAAGAATTAACTTAGTTCTTAAAAATAAATTTTTTTATCTTGATTTCATTCTAATACATTTCTTCCCCTATGTATAAAGACGCATACATGGAGATTTTTAACCCATTGTTTCTCGCTCCTCTATTGACTTGTTCGAATTCCGCATATTGCGTTTCTATATAATATGTGTCTGGATATTGTCTAATTGAATTTCTTTTTAAAAATATCTAGCTTAAACAATTAATCTTCGACACAATAGCAGGAAGCCCAAATAAATATGGCATTTTGAAAAATGGCCAAACATATTGAGTATAACACTCTCTTCACCTACCAGGAATCGGAATGGGAAGGAATCAAAATGAAAATCATTCGGAATGGGAATGTTATTCATTTTATGCTGTTTACCAAAAAGTTTCTAAAGTCGAAATTAGGACTCTTTTGATGTTGTTTACTAAAACTGTCTGTAATCGAAATCGGAATCGGATATATGTAGTATACCCCTTTCTTCTTTCTGGCTAATTACAAATACATTTGTCATGCTAATTTTTTAATGACAATAATAATATATTTAATCTATTTTATTACTATATTATTGATAGTAAATATTTTTTTACCATAATAATTTATTTAATATTAATATTAATAAATAATAAATAATTAAAATAAAATTGCATTTACTAAAATACTATTTATTAGAATCATCATTTAATATAAAATATTATTAAATTTTATTATAATAACATTATTAAATTTTATTATTATTATAATAATAATGATGATGATGAATTATATTTTAAAAAATATAATATTATTCCGTAATAACAAAATAAAATTAAAATATTAAATATAAATTTATAATATTTTATAATAAAATATTAAACTACGGATACTAAAACAGATTTCCATACTTTCATGTCATTCATCTCAAACACTTTAGAATCATGGTCTGAGTGATTTGTTTTAGTCTCAACCACCATCATATAGAAATGCGATTAGTATAGAATTCACTATTGACGAGGGGAGAGCTTGAAAGGATGAGACTTAATCCATCGTTGTGGCGAAGAGCTTGGAAGAGATTGATACCTTGGGCAATATTGTCAATCAAATCAATCGGTCGTTTCAGATAAAGTTTGGAAGAATGGGAGATCACCTTGAGACTAAAATTTAAATAAGAAGAGACAAAAATAGATTTAAGAACAAATATGACAAATTATCAAATTTTTAAATCTCCTAAAAAATAATTTAGCTCTTTCTACAAAATGTGATATATTGGCCCCTTTTTAAAATGGGTGGCCAATTTTAGCCCCACACTTAAATCATCCTTAACCTGTTTTGTCTCTCTCCCACCATTTGAAATCTAGAAAAAGCCTCTAGTCCTATTGTGTAATTTCCTTTTTTTTTCTTTTTTCAGAAAACAAAATACAAAAGTAACCTAAGAAATTAAATGGTTGTCAACTATTTGAATACCTACAATTTTTTTTATATGCCTCCCCCAAAAGTGAATAAATACACTTACAAAATTTTTACTTATTTGATTTTTTTTTTCAATTTCTGTTCCCCTCAATTAATTAGTTTCTCTTGAAATTCATTTCGTCCTACAAAATTTTGTTCATTGTACTCCTTTAATGGATGTTTTATCAACTAAATTATGCTCAAATTTACAAGATAAATACTCTTTAAAAAATTATGGGGAGCAAAGTTATTTAAAGAGCTACGTAATTTTACTTTGATTTGGAATATTTCTTTGAATGAAAATACACATTCTATCAAATATCTTTATACATACGGCATCAGCTTTATAACATAGCTAAAGTTTTTTTAGTACAACTAATGTAATATTACTAAAGGTGTGGTTTGAATAAATATTACTTTAATTATAACCACCAAGTAAAATATCTTTCATAACAAATTACTTAAACGTTAGTTTCTCCGTTAAACAATTAGACCAAAATCACTCTACAAATGTTTCATCATAAAACACCCAGTATTTGCAATGACTTCTAAAAAAGTATTTTTAAATGAAAGTACTGCTTCAAAAATCACTTTTGATTATCTAACTAAATACTATGAAATTTTTCAAAGATTATTTTTAAAAATAATTTTCATTCATTCAAAATTAATATAGCATATATTTAATAGAAAAGAGAAATATTTCTTTCACCATATCATAAAACTATTCTCAACCACCAACCCCAATATGTTATTGTTATATATATATAGAAAGAGTGTTATTTTTAATTCAAATGTGGAACATGTTTTGTTTTATTTTTAATTTTATAATTTCTTCTTCCTGTGGAAGTGGCCCATCTAATTTCAAATTGAATGAAAAGAGGAAGATTGATCTTATCCAATTCACTTTAAAATAAACGGTTTGCAAAATTCTTTAAAATTCACATTGTGAATTAAATTTTCAAATAATCAACGAAATAAATAGTATAATTAAATTTTTTTTTTTCTTTTCAGTTCGATAATAAAATTAGAGGTGTTTTCACGAAGTGGGGATTTAGTTCCTGTGAATAATTTAATTCCCCACTTGTTATTATTATTTTAAATAATTTTTCACTTAAATAATCTTTTAAAAGAAAATTTTAATTCAACGCTTAATTCTCAATTGAATACCCAACTACTATAGACGAAAATTTTCCACCTTATAAAAAAAATATATGTAATATTTTACTTTTTTATAAAATAAAATATAATATAATATAATATTTCATCTTAATCTAACATGATTAAGGTTTTTTTAGTATATATAAATGTAGCTAGATGAGGATCGAGGTGAGGACAAGAACAAAATGTCCCTGATGGCTCCTGAGGAGTCTAAATGGGAAATTTTTAGTCCAATTTAGGACGGATTCAGTGAAAAAAATGAACACTCCGAAATTCAAACCTCCCACTTTAAGTCAAGGATAAACCTTTTATTTTTCTTTTTAAGACCATGTCAAAGACAAAAATAACTTTCCTTAATGGAACTTGATAAATACAATCACTAAACTAAATAAATAAATAAAAAGAAAGAAAAAAGATCCAATTGGTTTGGTCGGTTTGACTGTTATTTTGGAGCCCTATTTTTTTCTTGAAGAACAAGGATACCTAAAGTTGTAGATTTAGTCAAATTTCCTCAGCCAGAAACTTTATTTATTTATTTATTTTATATTATTAATTGGAAAAATCGAAATATTGGTAATGAAGCAGTACATAAAACGACTTCTTTTTCCATACTAAACGACAACAGCACTGTTTCTTTCTAATGCTACCATCATGAAGATTGGATAACTACACTCCAACTCAATATATTTTGATAGAGAGGGGAACCACAAATCAAAACCAAGTTGCAAACTTAACAAAATTCAAGTCTTTTCATTTGATTTCCATCACTAACTCAAAAAAATCCGATCAACTCAGTTCAAATCGAGTTCTAATCCTACATTTTTATGGATTAGGTTCTCTTAAAATTAGTTTTCGTACGTGTATTCAGACACAGTTGCAATGAATTGAATATATTTTTATTCATAATAGAATTATATAATATACTTTTTTTCGATTCTAAAATCTTTCCATCATACTTTTTCAATTTTTTTCAAAAATAATTAATTCGATGTTCGAAAATAAGTTAATAAATGTCACTACTTTTTGAATAAGTTTTGAACAGTTAATTCGAACCTACTCAATCCAAATATTTCATCGTCAGGTTGGGATGTAAATCTGGGAAGACAATTTGATTGGTCCTCATAAAATGTTATTTAAATCACAAATTTATTTTTATTTTTTCTCTTCCACTCTTTCTCCATCACTCTTGGCCTTATCCAAATCAACAGTTGGGGTTACATGGATTTGTTGGCCATTTCCAATCCAATGGTTTTGAGCCGTTCGATTGGTCGTATGAGAGAGATACAGACAAAATGATGGGATGGATTTTGTTCATCCCTTTTGTTTGGAGCAAACCAAAAATTTCAATAGAATCCCTCCAATTTTCCTTTATTTTAATATTTATATTCATTAAACAAATTTTGTTATCGAAAAGATATTACGGTGTTGAGAAATTATTAGAGGTAGTTGCCACAATGTGACGGGATGTTTTACACATGTAGATATATAAAAGAGAAACTACAAAATTAATTCTTTCGTATATATATATTCAATAATTATTAGAAGGCAACTAGAATGTGTTGGATTTATTCAATATTTTTTTTAGTTTTAGGTTCCATTTGATAGTTGTTGGAGGCAAAAATATGACATATCACGTGGCGAGATATGGCCACCATCGAGCTGCTAAGCTCACCTATGGCCGAGCTGCTAAACTCACTTATGGTCGAGCTACTTAGCTCGCCTATGACTGAGCTCCTAAACTTACCTATGGCCGAGCTTGAGCTACTAAGCTCATCTATAGCCGACCTCAATCATTGCCGACCTATGGTCCGACATCTAATCAATTTGTCGTAACGGTCATAACGGACTTGTCCTTTCACTCCGCCTATAAAAGGATCTTCATTCCTCCTACTAAAGTATGCAATTCTACGACCCGAGAATGATCTATTTGAGCTCGCACATATACTCACTTGAGTATCGGAGTGTTTATTTTATTTTTGTTAAGTCCTACCTTACATGAGCTCGCACCTCGTCAGCTCGGCAGTTGCCACGTGGCCGACCTCGACAGCTCGACAGAATTTTGCATCAACAATAGTGTTTGATAATTAAACTTATAACAATACAATTTTTCATATATATATATATATATATATTTCTTTGTTTTTCTGTCTGCTTTTTTAAATCTAACTCAAATTTGAAACAACTGCACTTTGTTTTTGTTTTTTAAATTTAGAAAAATATATCAAAGAAGTTACAAGGAGTATAAAATCTAAAAATGAAAAAATAAAAAATAAAATCATTATCATGATAACTTTTCATATATATTTTTTTAGAATTATTTTGAAGAATTTGTTCAATTTGCACTCTCCCTCAAAGTCAAAAATTGAACTTCATCAGCATCCCAGTTCTATCAGCCTCATAGAGGCATGTTTATGAGAGAGGAAAAAAGAAGAAGAAAAAAAAAACTATGACAAGTAATTTGCGAGTTTATGCTCAATCAATTAGAAATGAAAATATTATTTTTGCTCTCTCAATTCAAGGTGATGAAAATCGTTTATTTGGGTTGGTAATTGGTATCTCATGGTAGGAATATATAATTCATTATTGTCCAAACAACTATTCAAAGTTTCTAGGCAGGTCATCACATTCATACATTCACGACCAAGAAACAATGAATTGTCTTATGTTGGGCTTGGAGTCTTCGCTTTTTAGATAACAAAAAAAATTTATCCACCTCTTTGGTTGCCAAACTATAGCAAAAGTGTCACCTTTAAACCCTGATAAGATAATAAGTCAGTGTATTAGATGATCAACTAATTACGCACTATTATAGATGGATCAAAAGAGACGTTTCTATACGAAACTCCTTACCAAGTGGCCACTAACCCTATGACAAAATGCAGAGACCACAGGCAAAATTGATATGACCACTTGGTCAGTTGCCTTTTCCTTTCTTTTAATTGTGGAAAATAGTGGAAAAGTAAAGAAAAATAATAGCCCTCCCACTCTTACTATTTTTTTTTCCTCGAATTCTAAATATGTAAAACCACAGCTTAAATTACTAGGTTATAATTTCGCCTCGACATTCTTCTTAGACTAACCTAAACGATTAAACTTTTAAAACGACATAAACATAGTTAAAACCTAATAATAGACAAAAGTTTAAATTTGAAAAAAGAAAAAAGTTAAATGTTATAAAAACTTTAGGCGCGTGGACATAAATTTGAGAGTGGAAATTGTAAAAGAAATGTAATGAAAACCAAAACGACAATATGAGTGAGCTTTCCTGCCCTTTCTTTCTAATTATACTTCTTCAATCCCATTTTCAGTTTTCTTCTTTTTTTTTATTATTATATTGTGGAATCCAATGCTATTTTTATCCAATTTCAATGCTCTTTTCTTGATAATTATTTAAGTTCTAATATTTCACTACAAACAACTAGTTAAAACATTAATAAAAAATTAAATATTCAAATCTTCTACTCTCGCATCCGATATATATATATTTATTTATTTGATATCTATGAGTGTTCGAACTAAATAGAATATCTACATCATGATGTTGGAGATCTCATCCTCTCAAAACTCTTTGTTACTTTCTTTGACCTCTTTAAATCAATGGGTCAACTCAGGATAGTTTATATACATCTGAATTGTTTAGGTTCCTTTCGATAAAACTGAAAGTTTAAGATTAAAATTGATTATTCCACGAAAACGAAATTTGATTGAAATTTGAAGACATGATTTATTGTGGTATGATGTTTGAGCATGTGTTTGGAGTTGGGGTCCGGGGGGACTCTTTGGAGAAAATTTTAAGAGAGATTATGATTTGTTATCAAGAGAGTAATTTGGAATATATTGTCCAAACATGAGTTCTAATCAACCCACATCTCAATGCTTAGCAGCCTCCTGCATTTCCTCTTCCTCCAACCGACACACTCAATAATTCATCATCGGTATTTTCGACTTTGATTCATTTTCGTTTCTATACTTTCTATTTGTGTTCATTTTAGTCTATGTATTTTCAAAACATTCGTTAGGGTCTTGTATTTTTTAGAAATGACCATTATAAATGTTTTGAAAAGTATACGGACCAAAATAAACCATAACTAAAATTAAAATGAACAGAATATATATATCGCATCTTGAAATTGATCTAGACTTTAAAAATTAAGAGGAATAACCAAAATGGAATTTTATACAAAATTCAAGAAGTAGCATAGAACCTAAAATTTCGATGAAAATTTAGAGATCAAAATTGAATTTATCCAACCATATTGATAGGCTTGCAATGACAATTAACCTTTTTTAATAGGAACTTGTTTAAATTTGACGCAGAGTATAAATATGTCAAACTTGTTGAATCAATCATTATTAATAGACTATAGATGCCTATAGTTTCAATCTCCTTTCTTTGTTTTTATATCTTCTATCTCAATTTGGGAGTGAAATGATGGGAAAACATCAAAAGAATAAAGCTTAGAGCATGTTGAATTGTGTACATAAGACTCAAAACATTGCAATAGCAATTTTAGGGCATAGCTTGTTAATTTAGGGGTTTATGGGTTAGCCTTTGATTAATTATATATAGCAATACATAGGGGTGTTTGGTAATCATAATTAATCAAATCCACATGTCTATTTTTCTGTGTCTTTTAGCTTTTGGTTTGTATAATTACATAGGAAACACAAAGTGAGGGACACAACTCCATGGTTGGCCACCATGTTTCCTAAATCTTGAAATTGTCACGATAATCGACCTCTCTACATTTTCTACTTTGAGAGCGAGCGTAATCTAACGTAGGAATTTGTTTTTAATTTTCACTCAAATCTCATATCAATAGAGATATTGTCTTTTTACTTTGACCAAGAAAATTCTGAAGAAGAAACAAAGCTTCGACGCTCCTGAACCTTCATTATGGTGAAGGTAAAGAGCTTCTACACAAAGCGGTTTTTTATTCCACTGTTTTGTCGTAGCACCCCAACACAGGCACCAGCCGACTCAGGGGACCAGAAAATGCCTTTCGTTTCCCTCGTCGGCCCTTGCTATCCCCACGGGCTGTATGGGTAGGTTGTCCCTCCTTACTGTATTCTGTTTGGCTCTCTTTTATCAAAATTGCAAAAACCCACCTTTTAACTATAGTTGTTGATGATCACAATCTTGAATTTTCAATTTGTTGATTTCCGTCCATAGAGTTACAAACTCATTGGATTTAAGAACTTTTCTGCTGTAACACACCATTATTAGTAATCAGATTTAGTTGCAACAATTTCATAAGGTTGATGTCATAATTGCATCAACCGCATAATTAATTTAGGGAGTGGCTTAGACATTAGGATTTATGGTTTGATTATAAAAACTCTTATGGTTCATTGAGTGGTCCATGCGTTTTTTAAGTTGCAACCAATAGATTTAAAATGACTGAATTTTGCAATGATTTCTTAAGTTTGAGGAATTGTTGCTGAAATTTGAACTTTGAGGAGGTGTGATTTGAAAAATCTCAATTGTTAAAGGTGATTTTGTAAAGAATTTTTTTTAACAAGTCAACTCTTCTTTTCAATAATTTTGGCAGGGAGGGGCGATACTAGTTATCAGGTTAGGGAGACGCCTGGTCTCGGTCCAATATTTGTTCTCAAAAGCCTTCGTTTTCGTGTCGAAGCAAACTCTCCAAATTTATGACCAACCCTTCCTTCAGATAATTGAGAAGAAATAGGCGATTCAATTTACCTTTCTAATTAAATTTGCATAATTGGACAAAATATTAGTGAAGATAGAATAAAGATACATAAAAGTTCAAAATATATAGAACAACCTTAAAAAATGTTTGCTATGAACATAAGGTATAATCGTCATCTTAAAGAAAATAATAACAGAATTTTAGAGGGAACAACCAACGAGTAGTAAAAACAATATCATGATTTCTTGAAGCTAAAAGAATCAAAAACTCAATTGCTTTGTTGAAATATATGAGAATAATTGTTGCAAACTTCATTTGAGCGAAAAAGTACAGAAATTTCTTCAAGGTTGATTCGGCTAAAATGATGGTGGCCACCTATCTTAAGATTTAATATCTTATGAGTTTCCTTGTAACCAAATGTAGTAGAGTCAGACAGTTTTGCTCGATAAGATTAATCATCAAGGTAACGCTCGAATACTCACAGATATAAAGAAAGATATAAAGAAAAAAATACCAAATAAAGAAAAAAAACCTCAACGAGACCAAAGAGAGAAAATAAGTATATCATGACCAAACCAAAGTCCAAGTAAAATTAATTGAGTGAATAGGGCTCATGAATTAAAATTCAAATCGATTCATAACATTTTCGTTTCTTGTTTCTCACTTTCAATTTTGTTAAGAAACTTGAGCCTTTTAAACCTATATATGTCTTTTGGTTATCAAAATTGTATATAAATTTTGAAAACAACGAGAGCGAAAACAAGTTTCTTATTTCTGGTTTCAGTTTCTTATTTGTTTTAAAACATAAATAAAAATAATATTGTGTTATCATTCTTGAATCCATGGATGATGCCGGGCCATGAAATTCTATTTTCCTTTATTAAAAATGAAGAAACATAAATAAGAAACGGGAATGTTAAGGGATTGTTTGGTAATGTGTCTATCTCTTGATTTTTATTTTTGTTTCTTATTTCTGGTTTCCTCTTTTTTAATAAACATATTTGGTAACAATTCTTGTTTCTTCTTCTATAAAATTTTAAATTAAAATAATAACTTTTTAAATAAAATTTATTTTTTAAAAATTAAATATTCAAATTTTGTATGTCATATTTATTTTTAATGTTTATTATGAATTTTATAAATCAATAATGATAAAATAATACTTTTATTTATGTTTTGGAATAAATTGAAAATAGAATGAGATTGTGCCACATGGTCATAATTTGTCTAATAAATATATAAAATCATCATTATTTAGTCGACAATAATAACAACAAAATACTATAAAATTATAATTCAAACTCCGAGATACAATTTAAAAAATTACAATTTAGAGAACTAAATAGAGAAAAATCTATATATAAAAAAGTTTATAGATTAAACTCGTAATTTAACGTGGTGGAAATATTTTCTAAAAAAAATAAAAATCTTGGTGGAAATATTGAACTCTTGAATTTACATAAATCTTGATGGTAATTTAACGTTGATGCTGATGAATTTCCATTTTTAAGAATATTAGACTAGAAATAAGCAGGAAGAAGAATTTGAACCTCCAATTTATAAAATAATTCAACTAAATTTAACTACGTGTACATATAGATTAATGGGTTATATCCAACCCGAATCTTATATTTTTGGGTTGGGTTAGATTGGATCAGTGGATTGCAACTTTTTTCTTCTTGAAGAATTGGATTGCAATGGATGAATGGCGATGAATAAAATTGATGAACGACTATGTGAGAGAGATGAGAGTGAGACAATGACCTTGAGAATGGGAGAGATGAAAGATATGGCAGCAGATCGGAATGAAATTTTAGAAAGTAGACAAAGAAACCCTAAACCATAATAAAAATCGAACCAAACTGATTAGTTCCCAATCAAAATCGAGCACTGACCTAACTCAACCCAACTTTTGCGGTATAGGTCATGTAGCTTGGCTCTCTTTAGGTTACCGAGCTTTTTGTACACCTCTAAGTTCAACAATTCAAGAGTTGGAATCAAACCATCAACCTTTAAGATATCAATGAGTATTTTATCTACAGCGAAAATGAGTTTTTTATTTCAGTTTTCAATTTTCAAATTGTTCCAGAACATAAATAAAGATAATACTATTTTTTCATTCTTGAATCAATGGATGTTAGGGGCATGTAACTCTATTTTGCTTTATTAAAAATGAAGAAATAGAAATTGGAAACACGAATGTTATCAAACGGGCCCTAAGGATTGTTTAGTAATTAACCATGATATTTTTTGCTTTTTATTTTTTTGTTCCTTATTTCTTGTTTTCTCTCCTTTAATAAATGAAAACATAATTGTGTTTGGTAATTGTTTCTTGTTCTTTATTAAAAAAAAATAATAATAAAATAAACATATATTTTTTGGGTTGGATTTTGTTGGGTAAGAGGATTGCAACTTTATTTCTTGGAGAATTGGGTTGCGATGGACGAATGGCGATGAATGAAATTGACGAACAGCCATGTGAGGAGATGAGAGTGAGAGAGATGAAAGTTGTGGCAAGAAATTTGAATGAAATTTTCGAAAGTAGACAGAGAAACCCTAAATTATATATATACACACACATACACATACATACATATATACATACATACATACACGGATCGAACCAAACGGGCCGATTCTTAAAAATTCTTACCCAATCAAAATCCAGCACTTACCTAACTCAACCAAACTTTTGCAAGTTGGGTAATTCGATTCTTTAGGTTACACTTCTAAGTTCAACAATTTAAGAGTTGGAAATCAAATCATCGATCACCTTTAAGATGTCAATGAGTATTTTATCTATTAAGCTATACACCAATTGAAACTGATATTTGATGATTTAAACTATGCTCAAACCGACGACAAAATAAGACTTGTGTTAGATCCATAAAAAGGTAAGGGTAATATTTAAATAAAGATGATAAAAAATGGTTACTTGTGGCAGTGATATATTATATCTATAAATGTACTGTTAGTTTGAGGCAATTTGAGGATGCAGCCCAACAAGTCATATCAAGGCCCACCACAAACACTCCCATTCAATAGGGACCTCTCCCTCCACTTTTTTCTCATTTTTTTCCAATAAGAAATTCAATTAAATCGTGCCCCACCATATATTCTTTTAAAGTTTTTACTACTATTTTCATCCCCGCTGTTTCCAAACATCCATTTCGATATTTGTACTTTAAATTTTTGTTCACTTAAGTCTGTGTAATTTAGCATATCTGTTTTGACTTTTTACCTTAAAAAGTGACGACTTTGATCTCTTATTTTACCTTTGTCTTATTTCTTTAATCATAATTTTAACATAACACTTTACTAAATTTCTTGAAAGGCAGCTATAAGTTTGTATTAGAAGACTTTTAATTGTGTATAAAATTTGTGTTAAAATTTTACGAATGGAAAAAAAAACAGACGTTTTGAAAGTATAAAAACTAAAATGTCTCTCGAAATAGCTTGGGTAGCTTGGGGCCTCAAGGGTCTTGAAACTCCTGAATTTTCAAAAAAAAAATATATATATATATATAAATAAAAGAATTCAAATAAATCCAAGTTTAAAATACAGAGAGAAACTAAAATAAACTAAGTGAAAAGTATAGAAACTTAAATCTTTTTTAAAATTTAAACTTTTTTTAATTTTATATTACTTGTACTTTTATGAGTTATGTTTATATGGTTATGTAGAAGAGTTTTTAGTTTGAAAATAAAGGTAAATTTTATTTTGGTCCATAAATTTTTTTAAAAAAAATGATTTTTCTAAAATATTAAACAGAGTTGGAGTACACGTTGAACCACACTAGCATTTGCAAAATGAGAGATTTGATGGAAGAGAAAAGAAGTTGCAAAGTTTCAAAAGCTTTATTTAAGATCTCAAAACTTTGCATGTTTATTTTATTTTGGTCCTGAAAAAAAAAATAATAGTAATAATCAATTTAGTTTTTTACGTTTATTTTTTATTTTAATAAATAGATAACATGATTTTAATATGTATATTAAACTGTTGAGGACATGTATTGAATTTACATAAATTGCTCAAAAACGAATATTAATTAAGTATATTATGTTGCAAAATAATAGCAACGATGAATATTACTATTATTTAAGAACTCATAAACTAAAATAATAATTTTTTTTTGGTTAAATTTAAGTCTAGTCCCTTCAATTTTTAGATGTCTAACTTAAACTTTGAATAGTATCGAGTAGATCTACCAACTCTCAAAATTTGTGGTAAATAGATCTTTTAACTTTAAAAAGTATCTAATAAGAGTTTCTAAACTTTGGATTCTTTGTCTTATAGTCTTTTGAGTTGTTAGACATTTTTTTGAAAAATTTTAAGGAATTTGTAAGTTTAGGAACTTATTAGATACGAAATTCAACCTTTTTGTCTTATTAATTTATAAAAAAAAATAAAAAAAGTTTTAAAACTTGAGATAGGTCAATAATTTATTAAATACAAAATTCAAAATTCAAAAACCTATTTATATATTTTTAAAGGATGGGTGAGAAATTTTTTAAAGTAGCCACTCGTTGGACCCAATTGATAGAAGTAGATTGTAATTTAACTTCATTTTAAAAAGTTTGGGACCAAATCTAATTAAATTTAAATGTTATAGGTAGCTTCCGAATAGGACATGTGTTCGCCCTTTCACGAACGTGGGCCCACAGGGAACTGATTCTCAATAGGGATGTCGCCGACCAGAAGGCGTGTCTGCTCACGACAGGACAAACACCTCAAACGGTTACACCCCGTACATGTCCAAAGTTAGCGGCGCATGCTGTCGGTACAATGGGTGCATTCAATGGCCGTGGGTGACATGCTTAGGGGAAGCAGACAGCAAGGCTACTTTGCACTATCGGGGACGCGCACCTCTCTGCCCTACCGTACCACGCACGACGTCCCTACCACTTCCAACCGTCATCCTTCTTAATCAGGGCTATAAATGGAAGGGTGATCCTCCACACCAAGTAAGTAAAAAACCTGTCACTAAACCCGAACCTCTGGTGTCTTATTCCTATTTTTACTCTGATTACTAACTTGAGCGTCGGAGTATATTAGGTGGGACACCACAACGGCGTCGAGTTCTTTAATTTCAAGTCCAGTAGATCCATCTCTGAACTGCTCGTTCGGAAACCACTTGGTCCTTAACCAAAATTCGACACCAACAATATTATTTTTCAAAAAATAATATTTTAAAAAATAGTTGAGAAACAAGGTCTTATCACCACGCCGTTGAGTAGGCAGTTTTAATATAATTTTGGAGAAACAAAATATAAATAAATGGAAAGAGGCTTTTCAAAAAAGCAATCGAAATTAAAAGATTGTCAGGAAGAAAAAATTTAGTCCTGTAAAACGCAATGTTCCGTACTGATGGGACCCACCGTTGAGTGACACGACACCTGTCATACGACGTGGTGCTAAAAACACGTGTCAGATATGACTTTCTACTATTTTCCTTTTTCTTTTTCTTTTTTTTGACTTATTTGTTTTTTCGAAAAATTAATTTTTACCTATCAAGATAATTGTTACAAATTTTATCTTAAACTAGATAAAAATATATTATAATATTTATCTAAAACTTAAACAGTGCTGTTTAAAGGATCGTTCAAAAAGTTAATCTCAAGTAGAACATATATCTAGTATGAAATAAATAGGATTTAAGAGAAAATTACACTTAACCTATTTATTTTTGTTGAAATTTTGTGTTTTGGTACTATATTAGTTGATGTTAAATATTGATCAAACTTAATTTTAAGCAAGTTCATTACTAAAACTTATGTCATTTAACTTCAAAATAGATAATTTTAAATAAAAGTTACAACTAATCAGATCGTCGAATAATCTCTCATTATTTAAAATGTAATACTAAAGGAGGATTGAATAAAGAATTGGAGATAGGGAAAGACAAAATGAGAGGGAGATGGAAGAAGATAAAAAATTTTGCCCACTAAATTGTCACAATTAGTCAAGATTCTCATACTGCCTTTGTCTCCTCCTCATAATTTTTATTTTAACAAAATTTAATTAATATAGAAAATAAAAATAAAAATAAAAATAAAAAAGAAAGAAAAAAAAAAGCCTTTCCGTCCTATCATCTTCAATGATCATTTGGTTGGTCCCACTTATAAGAAAAGATCCCACTCTTAAAAAATATCCCTTTCTTTCTATGATTTTTTTTTCTTTGTTTACAACATTAATTGAATTTCTGTTTTAGAAAACTTTCAACCTTGTTTAAAATAAAATAAAAATAGTTGTGTTTGTTTTATAAAATTTTTGAACTTTTAAAGGCATGTTTTAGCTTTTGAATCCTCTACTTTATTTGGGTATAAATGTATATCGTTAAGAGTTCAAGTTGATTGCCAACTATTGGTTTTGCTCGTCTTGTAAGGGAGTAATGATTCAGGAATACCTTAACCCTTTTCCATATGTTCCATCGTTAGTTACACCCTTTTTATTGATTGTCAATAGCATATGTGTGGTTAGTTTCCCTAATGGTTTGCATAATTCTCTTAGTCTCTGAATTTTTTCGTTAATTTGTTGTTAACGATTTAATTGATGGATAAAATGATTCCAAATGTATGTCTTAACATGCTAATGTGAATTCATGTAGGTTGGTACTGATTGAGGTAAGTATTAAGTGGTAGGATAAAAACATGATCAAGAGTTAAATAAAGTTGGCCCTTGCAAACAGTTTGATGTACTATTTCAAAAGAAGTACATCATGCTAATGTGTCTTGGATGATCCACGTCTCAGGGTCAGGCGCTCAAAACCAAGTTACTATTATTTCTTTTTTTTGTCCTTTGTATTAAGTTTTTTTTTAATAAATGGTTTTTCACAAAATGATGCTTTTTAATGAGTCTGCCAATAGTGAAGATTATTGGAAAATAAAGGACAAAATTGGAACCGGGAGCTAAAATTGTTGTGTCATGGCCGGAACCACTATCTTGAAAGCAAAATTGGCACGACCTCGATGCTAAATTGTTTTACTATCGGTATGCTCCCAAGGTTAACACAACCTTTAACTCAGACGTGCATTCGTCGGAATGGGAGTTCGTGCTCAGTTTAAGGTAGTGTAGAGAAGTGGAAAAATGAAGAACGGTGTAAGAAAAATGAAGAACAGTGTAAGAGAGAGTGGAGGTGGAGTACAGGAGAGAAGTATTGAATGAATGGGATGATGAAAAATGATAAGGAATGACCCTTATTTATACTGATGGAGTGATCCAAAAATAGAACTTGATTTTTTAAAAATAAGAAATCCAAAAATTTTGTGGCCACCTACCACCTGTATCTTGACTTGCTCAACCAACTT
This sequence comes from Momordica charantia, assembly GCF_013281855.1. NCBI lineage: Eukaryota > Viridiplantae > Streptophyta > Magnoliopsida > Cucurbitales > Cucurbitaceae > Momordica > Momordica charantia. The sequence continues at coordinate 10,650,339 of NW_028275164.1, read as the reverse complement.
TTCATCCGTCCACGTATATTTGAATTTCTCCAATTAAATTGGCATTTCCAACAATCCCCCACGAATGACAACATTCTAAAAAGAAGTAAGAAGAAGGATTGAATTTCTGAGCAAAGGATAAAAACATAAGCATTAATATCTTTCGATTTGAATTAATGTATAGTAAAATAGGGAACAACCTAAATAATGAAAATTAGTTACCTCTTGAACTTCCAGTATTTATAGTTGAAACCCCCACAATATGTTTGAATCCTCAATTTTGATTCCACGATAGTTATCAAGTGTTTTTAGTGGTCATGCACATACACCTTGGGTCATCGTGAAAGCTCTAGAAAAAAGCTCCACAACTCTTTCATAGAAGGCAGCCTCACCTTCATCAAGTCTATCATAGATAAACCATTCAAAACTAAGCTACGAAGACTTTGAATATTATCCATCAAGTCCATGCATGGACCACCCAAAAAGGGCTATGGATTCACATGTTCACCGTATCCATCAAGTCCATTCATAGACCATCCAAAGAAGGGCTATGGATACACATATGCTTCACTACATCCATCAAGTCCATACATGGACCACACAAAAGAAGGGCCATGGATTGAGCATCATGGCTTGAATCCCACATATCCTGAAGGCTCCAGAATTACTCTCCTTGTTTGGCATTTGGTGAGAGGATCAGTCAATTTCCTCTCAAACCTCACATACTCCAAAGATATAATTTCATTTTTCAGCAACTGCTTCATAACTCTATATCTTAGATGTACGTGGCATCTCTTGCCATTGTATACACTGTTTTTGACAATTCCTATGGCAGCTTGTGAGTCACAGTGTGTGGATACAAGTATAGATTCCTCCCACAATGACATGTCTCCAAGAATGCTTCTCAGTCATTTAGTCTCTTGACCTGCTAGTTCAAGTTCTATGAACTCAGATTCCATGGTAGAGCAAGCAATGCAGGTATGTTTTGTCGATTTCCTTGAGATAGCTCTACCGCCAAAGGTAAACACATACCCGCTAGTGTAGCTCACTTCAGCATTATCTGTAACCCAGCTTGCATCACAATATCCTTCTAGCACAGCAGGAAATTGTTAAAATGCAAACAATAGTCCATTGTACCCTTAAGATACCTTAATAACTGATGTAGAGCAGTCCAGTGATCTTTACCAGAGTTATGGGTGTATCTACTCAATCTGCTTACTGCATATGCAATATCAGATCTAGTGTAATTCATTAAAAACATGACACTACCTATGATCTTTGCATATTCTGATTGAGATACACTATCGCCCTTATTCTTTTTAAGACTCATGCCAGCATCATAAGGAGTTCTTACCGGTAATTTATCAAAGTGATCAAATTTTTTCAGCATTCTTTCAATGTAGTGTGATTGACATAAGGAATACTCATTATCATTTTTCCTTATTTTTACACCAAGTATTACATCAATCTCTCCTAAATCTTTCATTTCAAAATGTGAAGAAAGGAGCAACTTGGTCCCATTAATGATATCTAAGTTTGAACAAAAATTGAGCATGCCATCAACATACAAGCATATTATCACACAATTAGCTCCAAACAACTTTGAGTAAACACATGTATCATATCAATTTACTTTATAACCATTGTTTACCAAAGTTTCATTAAAATTTTCATATCGTTGTTTAGGAGCTTGTTTTAGGCTATAAAGAGATTTTTTGAGCTTGCATACGTTATTTTCTTGTCCGGTAGCTAAAGACCTTCAGGTTGTGTCATATAGATCTCATCTTCTAAATCACCATTAAGGAAAGTTATTTTTACGTCCATTTGGTGTATTACTAAGCTTCGAATAGCCGCCAACACTATCAAAAATCTAATTGTGTCAATCTTGGTTATAGGAGAGTACGTATCAAAGTAATCAACGTCATACTTTTGTGTGTAACCTACAACCACTAGTCTAGCTTTGTATTTTTCTATCGTACCATATGGTCTCATTTTTCTTTTAAAGATCCATTTACACCTAATAGGTTTATTTCTTACAGGTAAATCTACCAATTTCCAGGTTTGATTCATAACTATGGAGTCTAGCTCACTTTTAATAACTTCTTTACATAGGCTAGAATCTAAAGCATTTATAGCTTATTGGTAGGTTTTAGTCTATTCGTCTATCAAATACATCCAAGCACACTGATCATCTATCTTGCCAAGTTTTCTACTAGATAGGAAGTTAGGAAATCAGGGGTCTGAAGCTTCTACTAACCTTTCGCCTTTTACTTCTCCTAGGTTCATAATCTATTACATCATTGGATTTAGGTTCAAGGTCTATCATATCAACAGAAGTGGAGAGCAATCACATGCATGTAGTTTTTGAAATATCACTAGATTCACCACCAGTTCTAATCATAGGGAAGATATTTTCAAAAAATACAGCATCTCTATATTCACATATTGATTTATCATTCAAGCTTATAAACCTATATGCAAACTATTTTTAGCATAACCAATGAAAAGACAATCAAAAGTTTTAGATCCAACCATTGGTTTTTTGAATGCTGGATATGCCACCTTTTTCATGCACTCCCACACCTTCAAGTAGTTCAGGTTTGGCAAATACCTCTTCTAAAGCTCGTATTGTGTCTTATCCAACTTTTTGTGAGAGACCTTGTTAAGAATAAAACGGGTAAAATGTGCAGCTTCCCCCCACATATCATCAGATAAACCAGAACTTAATAGCATGACATTTATCATCTCTTTTAAAGTTGTATTTTTCTGTTAAGCTATTCCATTCTATTGAGGTGAATATGGAGTATTAAATTCATGTATAATCTCACTTGATTCACAAAAATCTCTAGGCGAATTATCACGATATTCACCACCCCTATCTAATCTTATCCTTTTTACCTACTAATTGGTTTTCTACTTCAGCTTTGAATTTCAAAAACATACTACTAGCTTTATCTTTAGATTTTAGGAGATATATTTTCGTATATCTAGAAAAATCATCAACAAAAGAAATATAGTAATTTTTCCACCTCTGTTAGTTGTGTTTTTGAAATCAGCTAAATTAGAATGAATCAATTCTAGGAGTTCAGTACATCTTGTAGTGACAGGTTTAAAAGGTTTTTTTTAGCAAACTTTGCTTCTACACAGATAAGACATTTTGCAGTTTCAGGCAAATTAGAAGCATTAATTAAATTTAAAGTTCTAAGCCTTTTAATCGATGCAATATTCACATGCCCTAATCTACCATACCACACATCAAGAGACTCAACGATGTAAGCAGAACTATAATTAATTTCATTTGAAGAAATAGCATTGAGAACAAACAAACCATCTACTAAACAGCGATTACCGATAAAGTCACCATTTTTTGTGATAATAACCTTGTCGGCCTCAAACACAATTCTAACTCTAGCTCGGTTCAACAGAGACACCAAATTCCTACGTAGGGAAGGAAAATACAACACATTACTTAATGATAAAATTTTGCCAGATGTGAGTTTCAAGAAAACCTTCCTTTTCCCAAGTACTCAAGTTGTGGCAAAGTTCCCAATAAAAACACATTCACCATCACCCGAGTCCTAAAATTCGTGGAAGAGGTCATGATTCAAGCAGAAATATTTGGACGCTTCTATGTCAAGCATCCAGTCGGATTTGTTATCTACCAGATTTGCTTCTACAGCTACAACGACAATGATGTCGTCCGTCTTTGCAAGGTTTGCTCTTGGAGTAGCCCTTTGATCTTTCCTATATTTCCTCTGGGTGGCACTGATAGGATTTGTGTCGGGGTTTTCTGCAGACGTAGCATACCAGTTTCAATTTCTTGATTCTTCCACAAGTATTTTTAAGTTAGAGACCTTTGTTCTTTTGAGTTATATCCTTTGCAATTTGCTTCCCTTTGTTTTTGAACTTGTCTTTGGAAGCACTAAAATATTCAACTAAATTAGCTTTAACTGAATTTAGGGATTGAGAGGAGAGATTATCCTTTAGCCTGTTGGTTGACTCCGTCTGCACGTGACTGATCAGTTCTTGCAGAATTAGGTCCTTCTTCTTATGTTTCAGGTGGTTATGATAATCACTTAGGAACGAGGAAATTTCTTGAGCAACACATTGGCTTGAAGAATCTCGCACATCTTCATGCCTTCAGACAGCACACTTGCCACTAGTTCTCGTACTCATGAACCTGACCCATCACCGATTTATCGTCCGACATTTGAAATTGCAGCCATTTACCGACGACGTACTTTCTCTTACTTGCATCGTCCCTGCTATATCTAGACTTTAACATGTCCCAAATGACCTTTGCAGGTTTTTGGACTACAAAGAGTCAAAAAGAGAGTTGTTCATATGGTTGAGCAGGTGCCCATAGACCGTTTTGTTGTGTTTCTCGAATTTGTCAATTTCGACAATAATAGCAGTAGATGTCCTGGGATTAGCAGCGACAGCTGAAACGGTGGCAGCGGCAACGGTGAGCGAATCAGTGACGACTGCAATACGGAAGCGGTAGCAGCGACAGTGGTAATGGCTGCAGCGGTGGTAGTGGCGGCGGGCTGAGTAGAAATGAGGATGTAGTTGAACTCCAATTGCTCAAAGAAAATCAGTAACTTCTGTGACCATCAACGATAGTTGGATCCATCGAATGATTCCAATTCTGACAAATTCGACAAGACCTACCCATATCGAATAGCAGCCATGGGTAGATGTTTTGCTTTTAAATTCTTGGAAAATAAAGGACAAATTTGGAACTAGGAGCTACGATTGTAGTGACGTTGGCGGAACCACTTCCTTGAAAGCAAAGTCGGAATGAGATTATAATCAATCTCGTGGTCAGTTTAAGGTAGTGGAGAGAAGTGGAAAAATGAAGAATAGTGTAAAGGGGAGTGGAGGTGGAGTACAAGAGAGAAGTATTGAATGAATCAGATGATGAAAAATGGTAGGGAATGACTCTTATTTATACTGATGGAGTGACCCAAAAATAGAACTTGATTTTTTAAAAATAAAAAATCAAAAAAAAATTTGGCCTCTCAGTATCCTTGAATGGCCACTTCCTTCCCTACACCTACCCCCTGTATCTTGACTTCTTCAAGCCAACTTTTCATCTATCCTTGAATTTCTCCAATTCAATTGTCATTCCCAACAAAGATAAATCAAAGAAAAACAAGATTAACTGAGAATATTCAAATAGGCATAAGTACGTTAAACGATATTCTCGTAGCTATTGGGGTTATGAATTTTCAGTTTATAATGGGGATAATGTGTGGATGGCAAGAAAGTCTATATTTTTATGTTTCAGCGTGACTCCTTGCAAGCATTGTTTCCCCTCACATGCGAATTATATGCTTAGATTTATTGGATTTGTTCTTAAAATATGGTATTAAATCCGAAACTCTTGGCGTATGGTCAGTAACCCAACGAAATGAAAAATTTGGTTACATTTTTTAAGCTCATAGATTAAAATAGGCATTTCGAAAGTTTAGAGACGACTTTTTTTCATTCATAGATTACCACTAATATTTTAAAAGTCTAGTGATTAAAATAAAATAAACTTAGGGTTGATCAAAATAGAATTTAAACTATATTTAAAATGATGTAATGGAATTTGACAGATTTTGTACTTTACGTAGCTTCTTTTTTTTTTAATTTTTTTTATATCTTATGTAGCTTATTTTACAAAATATTAAAAGTAAAAAAAGGTAAATAAAAGGTTAGAATTCTTATCTTTAAAAGAAATTTACTTTTTTGTCTTTAAGTTATTGGGAGCTAGCGCTTTTTGTGTTTGGCTGTTAGTTTTTTAAAAATCATGCTTCTTTATTACTAAATTTCTCTGTCTTATAATTTACCTTTAATAACATCTTTATTAGCTAAGTTTTAAAAAGTAAATAAAAACAATAATAATTAAAAAAAAGTTTTTTACACAAAAAAAGAAAAAGAAAAAGTAGTTTATAATTTTCTAAAAGAATTAAACTTTCGAACTTATTTTGTTTGTCCTCTAACTTTTTAAATGTTTTATTTTAGACTCTAAATTAAAGATTGAAAAAATATATATCTTTTATAGTCCTTTCAATTCTTTTTCTTTAGAAAAAAAAATAATTTTTACTTCTCAGCTTGTTAAGTTGTATCAATTTTTACTATAAATTTTCAATCTCATTATATTTGAACCCTAGATTTAGTTAAGTGTGGCAAATTTTACCATTGGTTTAATTTATACTTATTCACCAATTAATTCTAACGAAAAGTAATATGGAAATCTTCAATATGTCACTAATTTCAACGGAATCATGTTTTGCACAAAATTAATTTGATCTAGGTACAAAATCAACCATTAAATAATTTTGTAAAAAGCTCACAAAGTTCAATTTGAAAAAAAAAACTCAAATGTCGCTTTTTTTCTCCTGAAATTCTACCCATATTTCTTACTAGGCATATGTTTTATAATTCGTGATTGAGTACACGTGATAATATTTTTTTTAATAATTTTTCAAACGGGGACTTATCAGATAGTAAAAATTACAACAGTTCTGTAAATTTTAACGAAAGAGTGCAACACTTGTTAAAATTTGAAATGCAATCCAACGAAATTGAGAGTTTAGAATTATAGAAAGTTTAGAATAAATATTGATAGTTTATAGGAAATTATAATTTCCCCATTTTCATTAAATCATTTAATAGAAACATGCATGACATGTCCCAATACATAATATTTATGCAGGCAAGTATTTAAAACTAAATGTAATTACTTTTTTTTAGTTGAATGAGCAATGAAAAATTAACATCAATAATTAAAATGAAATTATCTAAAATTTAGAAACTTAAATATAATATTTAAGAGATTAAAAACTAAAATGAAATAAATTTCAAAATTTAAGAACAAAATAGAATTAAACTTTATTATTTTAATTTAACTAACACCATAAAAAAAATATTAAGGAGGTCAAAAAAACGCATCAGCCAAAAAACATGAAATAATCGTTTTAATAAAATCTTTTATAAATTTATTATTGATTGACAATTAAAGCTACAAGAAAATGAAATTTACTTAAATTACACGAAATTGTTTTGTTCTTTTCTTTTCTTTTCCCTTCATTTTGCGGCCCTCAATTCACATTCATTTATCCAATTTATAATCACCAAATTTCTTTCAGAAAATATATTATTTAATTCAAAGATGACTAAACCAACTTCTCATAGCCATGGCATAAAAATTTGCCCCCAACCCAACCTAAAATTTGAGAAAGATAAAATTTAAGGTATTTAGAAAGGCATGGATTTGAACTTAGTCCAAGTGATCGGATATTAATACTTTTCTTAATGAATTATAGATCTAAATAAATCATTAGATTTTTTCCTGAGTTCAACCAATTGCCATTCTTAAGAAAAGTTACAGATATCTTATCCATTAAGTTATGTCTAGATTAACTAATAATGATAAGACATTAGTCTCCTTTAACAGACTAAAGATTCAGATCTCGTCTCTTTATCGATAATGTAAAGTTTTAAACAAGTGTGAAAATTAGGATGTTGACTAAAATGAATGACGTTCAACCGTTCAACTTCTGAATATAATATGCCTATGGATAAACTCAAACGAAACAAGTGAGAAATTGACTTTTGGCAATCTTGTGGGGTCAAATCTAAAAATTTTGGGCATTGTTTTTGTAATTAGTGAGGTTTTGGGGGCAAATGGCAAAATGGGGTGTGAGAAAATTAATCATATTGGTGGCCAAGACAAGTGAATCAATGGTGGACCCATCATATATTGTTGATGAAGAAGATTGGTGATCCTCTAGAATTTCAACTACTTTTTACACATGTATGATTGCTTTTTTCCAACCTTTTTTTTTTCTTTCCATTATAAGCTTCATTTACCATTTAGTCAAAGGTTTGAGCTATAAGAAATCCAAAAAAGAAAATAATAATAATAAGTTTCTTGCCCTACCAATGTTTAATTTATCAATATTGTTCACATAATATATATTTTTTATTATATGATATCATATGATTTTGAAATGTTAGATGAAACTCCTCCTCTCCCACTTTGGCTTTTTGAAACTTTTGTAGGCTACATTTATACTTTTGGCTTATAACTTGACTTTAAACAAGCATTTATGGCTTTTAAAGTATCTCCCATAAGATTGTCTCCCAATGGTTAGAATCCCTTTTTGTTGAAATAGTTCAAAAGGTAGCTAATAATTCATCATTATTGTCTAAATATTTTAAGGTTCATAGCGTTAAATTTATGATGTTCTAGAAGAGTGATTATTAGAATTCAATATAATAGATTTTAAGTTACTTAAAATTAGATATGCATCATGTCGCTTTTGTGTCTCCTAATGCCTTTTAAAATGGTTTATTTATATGATTTTTCTGTCTATTTATTCCTGAAAAATATCATGTAAAAAATTGAATGAAGAATTTGTCTGACTACTACGATTAGCCTATTGCCGTACCTAGGGAGACAAAGTCTAGCAATCTTTTGAATTTGTGTGTCGATTTGCGTTATGAGGACACAACACATTATAAGTTTAAGGGTGCATATGTCCCCTTTTACGTGAGCCTATTTAATTTTGCTAATGATGGTAGAATGTTAAAAGTTGAAGGATAAATTTTTTGTAACACCTCAAAACAAAAAAAGAAGGGAAAGATATGCTAATAGTTCAAGTTCTTTAAAATTGCATTCTATATAGTATTTGAATGTATGTTCTTAATTATAAATTCTTATATTCTTCTACTTGGAAATTGAGTTATATACATTACATAATGCTCATTCTAGAACTATGCTAATGTAAACAAAATTATATTAAATTAGAATTAGTACCTAAATAACGATTCTAATCTTATGATATAACTCCTCTTGTTGTTTTCTTTTTGTCAAATCAATCAAATAAAGTTAACTAAGCTTAACACTAAGAGATTTACAATTAGTGAAAAGATAATATTAAATTTAAGGTTACTAATAAAAGTTAATTAATGATAACTATGTATATAGAGATATACCATATTACCTTGTAAGAAAAATACAAGAGTGTGAAAATGAGGTTTTGAGAGACCTTTTAAGGAGAGTTTAAATGAGTGGAAAGATGAAGATAGGTGTAAGATTACTAATGGAAGTTAATAAGAAGTATATATATATATAGAGTGCCCTTTAACATGAAAGACCCAAAAAAAAAAAAAAGAATTAATTAGTTCGAGGTTTTTGTTTTTTTAATACAACAATATGTGAGGTTGTAGATTCAAACTCACAATCTTTTGGTCGGATATAGGTATCTTAATTAATTGAGTTAATCTTAGGTTAGCAATTAGTTCGAGATTTTTTCAGGTGAAATAAAAACCAAAATATTATTAAGACTTAGGTTTAAGTATACGTTGATACTCGTTTTAACGTCCATAATTACTAATGTTGTTGTATTTGAATATTCGATTGTCAACCTTGTTAAAGTTGATTATCCAATCAAAGGAGCCCTCTCATTTATTAAATCTATTTAGTAGCATATCTCTAAGAAACTACAATCTTGATTCATTGCACATAATTACTTGTATCATTGGAACATTATATACAATATTACATATACAAGTATGTAATTATATATGGTTATTTTCACTTGTAATAGCGCTATCCATTTAACTTTTGAAAATGACATAGAATATGATTGTAGCACTTACAAATTATCTTTGAACATTAAACCACGTGACTATAATCAGAAGTGTAATTTAAATCATCCTCTTATCTAATCTTTTGAAATGATACTTCTTTACTTACTTATATAAATCAATCGCAAATGACAAACTAAAGTAATAGAACCCTATAAAATTAAGTAAATGAGATATAATAGCAAAGCGTATAGAACTCAACAAAATCAATATAGTATCTGTCGGAGACATTTCGATGCTTGAGTTAAAGAAGTGAGAGATAAATTTGATATATATATGTTGTACAGATGTACTCGGCTCCTATTGAGGAAGTGATATATATGTGAGGAGTAACGTTTACGACGTGTAGGAAGTGTTGTGAAAATAGCTTGATATTGTGTTATTCCTTCTCAGTTTTCTAGATGAGGAGACTTGTAAGTAGGACTGTTGGGCAATAATGTTGGAAGCAACTATTGAGAGGAAGATGTTTGGCCCTGGATCATACTTGACGTATCACATCCGTCACCCCCACCCCAACTCTATCTTCCTTATTAGTGAATCAGAAATAGTGCATAGAGACTCTTCAATGCTGTGGGGACGACGTGACATACTATTATCACGTACAGAAGTGCTATCCTTCGACTCGACAAAATGTGTTAAACGAAACCTTCTTCAAAAATGTCTCTAAAGGTAGATAATACATACATACATACATACATACATACATACATACATACATATACATACATACATACATACATACATACATACATACATACATACATACACACACATATGAAGATGGAGGGGAGGGTAGGTTGTTTTCTACTCTATCAAAATGTCTATCAAAATGTTATTGTTGGAGGTGGTTTATTAAGTCTCACGTGTCAATTAGATTGAACCCTAAACTTAGACAAGTACTGTAATTTTTTAGCCTTTATTAATTTTCTCTAATTCACCCACTAATTCTAACCAATAAAAAGTTGTAAAAAACTCCAAAGTTAATGAAAATCAAGCACAATCACAAAATTAAAATTAATCATTAAATAACTTCACTAAAACTTACCATCTTTAACAACAACCAAGAAAAAAAAAACTAATATATGTTTTATAACTCATTTGCCATACATGATAATACTATTTTTCAACCATTTTTCAAATGAAAATAATTTAGAGAGTTAAAATTGTAATAATCTTTAAAATTAGAACCGAAGATTTATCGAAGTTTAAGTTAAACTTTGGTTGAAACTTAAAAGGTTAAGATAAAAATGGATGTATCCCAGTAAGTTGATTGATTAAAATTGATATCTTCTCTTAATATTCTTTGTTAACGTTCCTTACCAACGAGATGAAATATATAATTCAAAAGAAGAAGAATTAATAAATTAAATTACAAGAAAAAGTTCAAAACTTTTGAAAATAAAAGATAAAATTAACATAAACATAAAATTACATCGACTAAATTTTGGAAATACAAGATACAATTTTTTTATTATTTATTATTTTATTAAAATACAAAATACAATTAACATAAACATAAAAACTTTTAAATTTTGTGAAGAAAAAAATTGTCAAGAGTTTGTGAAATAAACCTAATATAAATGTCAATCCAAATATAAAAGGCTCTTAATATATATTAGAAATATTATATTCTAAGCTATAATAATCTACCTAGTACATATTTATTGTTATTGTTTTTTTTTCAGGTTATTAATATTATTATTATTGCATATATATATATATTTATTTTTGTTATTTATTTTAGATTGAAATGATTTAGATTCTTTCTCATGCACCTCCCTAAGTTGTTCTGATGGAGTAAATTATACTCTTTTATGATTAAAATAGGTATGATTGCATAGGGAAGCAAAAAAATAAATCAAGAGGTCCATACATAAATATTAATATCATTCTTATCATGACATATTTACTTATATATTCATCAGCTTCTGTTCATCAAAATCCTTTTTACCCATTTCCCCACAAGAATCACTAACACCATTAAGAGAGGAAAAAAAAATATCTTTAAACATGGGTTACCATCCACTTTCAAATTTTTAATTTCAAACAATTATACCTAAAATTACTATAATTAAACATTATCATTATTACTCCTCCCAAAATTACATTATTTAAGTCGAGTTTGAAATGGCCGACAATAGACACCCACCACTTTTCATCAAGAGCACAGATAAACTACTAGTGATAGTGAAGAAGATTTAACTAATGCTGATCCAACCTTTCTATTGCAAGGTCAATTGTGTGATTTTTTTTCTTCCTTCAGCTTAACAAAATGTGGGGATGATAGATCGAACCTTAACTTAAAGACATTTTTTTAGTTCAATAATGGTAAGAATATAACATCAAACCATCGCCTTTTAGTATAGAAATGGAAAGTCACGATGCAATCATATTATCAAACTTATGAAATTATTGTATTTACACCATCCTTAATAATATTGTGATTAAAAAAATCCATCATTTACAAGTTACAAAATTACAGTAATATAATTTAATTATAATAATTCTTCTTTTTTTTATTTTTTATTTTTTGCAGTTTTTGAAAAAGGTAACAAGAGAATCACTCTCCCATGTGTCTCCAACTACTGCTGAGTCCTGCTTTTTATGCCCCTTTATCTGCTACTTCCAATTAGAAAATAAAAATAATTAAATTAAATTAAATTAAGTTAAACTGACCGGTCAGTCACTCACCAACCCAATAAAAAACAATCAGTGCAATTCTGACCGGTGTTTTTGGAGTTTGCGAATCCCTTACACGCCATCCCAGCCGTTGATTTTCAACGTAAACGTACCAATCAACGGTCCAAAACTCACCTTCACTTTTCACTTTTCACCTGCGTGCCGAGTTAATTAAACAAATGCTGAGTTGGCAGAGGGGATTTTTTGGGTAATTCAAATTCTTTTCAAACTAAAATAAAATCTGAACATATTCGAAAAATTAGGGTTAAGATTTCGAGAACTTTCTTTAATTATTATTATTATTAATCGATTAATAAGAATTAATTAAAATTGATAATAATTATTATTCAATTCGTAAATAATTAAAGGGGAACAGCACCCTGACAATGTCAGTTTAGAGTCAAGAATCCATTTCACGTATAATATTATTATTATTATTATTAAGTTTAAAAATATGAAATTGAAATGTAAATAATTGTTGTTTTTCTCCACTAGATTTCATAAACCACTTCCATGCTTTTTTTTTGTTCTTTTTGTCACATTTTTATGTCAAATTATTATGTTTAGCTGGTTTGAATTTGATTTCGATTCGATCCTTATAGCTGTTATAATTTCATGGTCTAAAGTTTACGAAATATCATTGAATTTGGCCCAATAGAATGACCAAATTAGCACTACTCTTCTTCAATAAAGGGATTTGTCCATATGAAAAAATATATTACACACCAAAATGATTTTAGCCATACACACTCCAAGGGTTTAACTCACAATTGAATTTATATGAAGCATAGTACGAGAATTAGGATTTTGTAGTGTCTCTTGCTCATGAGATCTTTTTCTCTGTAGAATGGAAAAACCTCAAGTTCTTCAATCATCTTATTCTTTTGAATTACTTAGATTTGAGGATTTTGAATTTGACGTCCCAATTAGTTAATAACCAAGGAAATCATCGAGTTCAAATGGGTGTCGGATTGGCTGGCCCAAGGGTGGGTCAGGTCTAAGCCAACCAACCGGGCTAGGGGTGCTAGCCCTCAGGCTAGTCGACCCTAATTAAGTCAATCCGCCTATGGGCCTCAGCGTCTGGGGCACTGCCCAAGGGTTGGTCAACCTAAAAGGCCTTGATCATCGTTTACGAAACTCAACTCTTGAATGCTCGATCCATTAATATGCATCCTCATCTTATTCTGATTTCAAGTATTTTGAATTTGACGTCTCAATCAGTCAATAACCAAAGAAATCATCAAGTTCAAATGAGTGTCGACTTTAATTAGGTCGCAGCCCAAGGGTTGGTCGGCCCAAGGATGGGTTATCTCTAGGCCAACTAGCCGGGTTGGGGATGCCAGCCTTCAAGCTAGTCGACCCTCAGGTCAAGCCGCCTATGAACTTTAGCGTTTGGGGCACTGCCCAATGGTTGGTCAACCTAAAAAGGCTAGGTCATTGTTTACGAAACTCAACTTTTGGAGACTCAACCCATAATATGCATCCTTATCTTAACCTGTGTGACTCATGAACATGACTTGTAGACTTATGCGTGAGGCTCGACCCTTCGGACAATGTTTTAAATTTATGAGCTTTATTTGGTTTATGCTGACTTATCGAGCTTACCCACAATTTGTTCGTAAATTGGGACTTTATTTTATCCATAATCGTTACCATTAGATTTTAACATTTTTCTTATTCCTTAGAGAATGCAGATTTTTTTAATAATTTTTTTTTAGTTTGACAAATGAGAGGGGATTTTAATCCTTATAATGGTTTGATATTGAAATTAACAAACATTTTTTTTTGTTTACTCAATATATGGCTCAACTTTATAATCTTAAATTGTACCAATCTAATTCATAAATCAAATATCCTTGTCACTGAATTGAGACTCATTGCTATTTGATGGGAGGTTAGATCTTCTATCTCACAATTTTTTAACTATAAAAGAATTGGTACAATACCAATTAAATGAATTTTTTATGTGATATAATTTGGTTTGTTTTTCTCTAAATAATTAAATTAGTCAATTCAAATGATTTAGTAAAAGTTTAATCACGTCAAATCAAACCCTTAATGAGCCAATTAAATAAATTCTTAAAAGAAAAAGGAAAATAAATAGTCAAATAATCATTCAATTTATAGTTTCACTTTCATTGAATATGTGCCACATTATTTTTAGGCTCTACAATTTTTTTTTTTCTGTTTCTAATGTATATTAAACTTCTATCCAATTACTTGACATGACAATAAAATTAGTCGGTATCACACAAAATTATGTGAGAAAGCTATCTTCACAACAACAAGATTTTAAACATGAATATCGATTCGACAACTTCAGTCAATTTTTATTCAAAATTTTTAATTTCAAAAAAATATACTTTATATTTAAATAATTCTTGCAATTTTTAACCTAGGCTACCTCCACTCCTTAATTTCAATAAGATTAACGCAAAAATGTTCTAAAACCTATTAATTTCAAAGAAAAATCAAATTCTAACAAATGACACACAAAATTGAGCCTTAACAAATTAATATATCAGTTTTTCAAAATCTCATCAATAAATCTCTTTTTATAATTTGAACACATGAGAATATTTTTCAAAAATGCATCGAACAAAAACCTACCTAAGAGTATATATTACAAACTTTTATTCAAGTATAAAGTCTAATTTCATAAAATTAAAAGTTTGAAATAAAAATGAATTCAGTTTAGGAATATATATTAAAAAATATAAAATTCAACCCAAGAAAATGCAAACAGCATCCGAGCTTATTTTCTAGAGACCTAAATAAATGAAAAGTTGCGATATTTTTTAAATACATATTGATTTTATATAATTTAGTGGAACTTTTTTCTTTTATTTTCTTATTAAGAAAAAAAAAAGTAATTTTCAGATTTTTAAGGATTTTCTTTAGGCTTCGTTTTCAACGGAATTGGTTTCAGTCCGTTATTGGACATGTCAGACAAGGAACTAGGTTTTCTTTATTAACGAAAATGACTTCGCAACAGAAGAATTTAATTAAATTTTTATTTTTATTTTCTTGTGGCTCCAAATTATCCATTTAAATAATTACAGACTTAGTTTATTTTAGTTCAATTTTGCTCCTATACTTTTATAACATAAATTTTAATTTCTTTTATTTTTAAAAGATAACCATCTGAGTCAATTTTCTTTCATTTTTATCTTATTTATTTCGATCATAATTTTAACACTAACACTTCACACACTAAATTTCTTGAAACGCAGTAATAATATTGTATTAAAAGGTTTTTTTTTATTGTAGCCAACCAAAACACAACCAGTCTTAAGACACATATATCCAACCATGAGGTTGAGAATTCGAATACCCAACCTCACATATTATACTAAATTTTTTTAAACCAAAACAGACATTTTGCAAATATAAATATTATAATAAACAAAAGTTGAAAGTACAGTGACCAAAATGAATCAAAATAATATTTGTATGTACTTAAATATAGCAGGGCTTGACTTCTAGTATTTTGTTTGTTAAAATGTTTTTCTTTGATTTTATTAATTGGTTCTTAAATAATTTTCTTAATTGAGTTTTAAATAAGAAATTTAAAATGAAAAAGTAGGAGAATAATAATAATAATAATAATAAACCGTGGGTTCACGAAATTGAATGCCTATGGGCTATGAGATACCCTCCACGTTCTTTTAAGAAAAATGTTTGTTTTTATTTATTTATCGTAATAAGAAATTGATGATTTCGAAATAAAAAAATGATTGTGACCTAAAAAAAATAAAAATAAATAAGAAGTACAAGGAATGTGTTATTAAAAAAATGTATGAAAAATATAAAATATATGAAAAGAAGGGATAGCTAAGATTAGGGTAAAATATATAGGTGCAACATGCACATACTTGATTACATTCTAGGGACACAATTTTTTAGAGAGAGAAGAATCCAAAAAGATTTATTTATTTGAAATGTCTTTTTCTTGATTGATTTTCTTTTGTTTTATATCTAACTTTTATGTATTTACCTTGTTTGAATTTAATCCTGTATTTTAACAATTTTTTATCTAGACATTTATGGTACGTGCAAGTTAATTTAACTGATGATAAACTTATATGAATATAACATTTAGTGAATCCGCTGAAGTTTAGAGGAGGAAAAAAGTCATTTAAGGAAATAAAGTTTTTAATGCCTTGCAAATTTTTAAGAAATTGGTAGAAATTTTGAGTTTTCTATTTTTGAGGCTATTTCTTCTTCCATAAATTTTCACAAATTCATTAAGTAATTATTTCATATAAATTTTCACAAATTCACTAAGTAATTATGTCATATAAGTTCACGCTCAGTCAATTTTAACATTCACCCATTGATTAATGAATAAATTGGAAAATGTCAAAACATAAAGGACTAAATTAAATTTGTAAATAAAAAATAAATTGAAAAGTTTCTCGTTTAGTTTTATTTATGTGATGAATATATATCTACATATCAAACCAGTAGTATTTAAAGTCGTTGTACTAAAAAAAGTACACTTTGAAATCATGTATATGAGGTCAAGTATCGAGTTTCTATACGCGTATTGTGATTCTTGTTCAATGGTTCATGCAAAATTGACGGTAAATTTATTTAGAAAATAAGGTCACATAAATTTTGCCGTCGCATTTTCCACTAATCCCTTTACAACTCAATAACAGCCGTCAATTTCCATCACATATTAAAACTAAGCTCAAAATTTATGGCTATTTTAAATCATTTAACCTAAAAATATTTAATAATTTCTAATTTTTTTTATATCGCATTACAAATTTATAAAAGAGGATTCAAATCTATATGTTGGAGTCAACTAGTAAATTTTAAATAAAAAGATAGGTATGACAACAAATATTTAATAGTTGAAAAACTAAATTGAACTAACCTCAAAAGTATGAAAATTAAAAATACAATTTAAACTTTTTTGTTAGGTAAATCCAATTATGCTATGCTAAGAAACCCAAAGAAAAAAGGAAAAAAAAAAAAACATTCATTCACTTTATGGGGAGAGGAGTGGGATTTATGGGCTCAAAACAAAGGCATGCCTATATTGCTTAGACACCTCATAGCCATAAAATAAAAAAGTAATAATAATAAGTGGTAGATTATTTTTATTTACCTATTTCAATCTTTAACTATTTTTCACTATATATTCATTCATTGAACCCGAGCTGTTTTGCTAATAATTTCCTCTTTTTTTTTGTTTTTTAAATGTTTTTTTTTCAAGTTTTAAAATGATAATTTTAGAAGCACTTTAGAATGTGGAAAGCATTAAAAAAAAAACAAATAGTTATTGAACAATATTGGGTTTTAAAAAGGAAAAGTAAGAAAATTGAATGATGATCAAAATACCCTTTTTTTTAGGTTCTTGGTTAGTTTTATTTTATTTTATTTTTTTTTGTCAAGAAATATTTTTTCTACCAATTTAGAAGGTTTTGAATTCTTAACCAAAATTAAAAATTGAGGTTTGATTTGATAACTAATTTCATTTTCAATTTCCTTTTCTAGTTTTTAAAAATATTTTTTTTTCGAATCAATTTCAATTATTTTAAAAGTATTGCATCGGTATATGTGGATAGAACAACAAAAATTTAGGTCCCCTTCAATAAGCATTTTCATTTTCTACTTTTGAAATTTAAGCTCGGTAAAAATAGTTTTATCCATGTATTTCTTTATTTAAAAACATTTTCAAAAGTCTAAACCAAATTTTTAAAACTAAAAAAAATTGTTTTCAAAATTTTATTTTTGTTTCTAAAATTTGGCTAACAGGTCAAATATGGCTTTAAAAATGTTGAAAACATATCAAAATAAATTGTGAAAATAGAAAATTAAAAATAAAATTGTCATCAAACGGGACCTTAGATAATCAACAAGCATTCCACGTCAACACTCTATTATATAAATTTGAAGAACGTAGCCAAAAATTTTTAAAGTTGGGAGGCATGTTTATAATTTAACCAAAAAATATGATTAAGAAACTACAAATTTAAATAAGTTAATTTATTAGATAAATTGTGAAGGCATAAAAATGCTTTTAAAATGAGTAAATAAAAATTGAAGATAATCCATTATCAAATCCAATCCAACCAATTGTATTTATTTGAATTAATTAATTGACGTTAGTTATTTTAAAAAGATAATTAGAAAAAAGTTTTAATACGGCAAAGGTACAAACATCCAATAATCGAGAAAGTGAATGTACTTTGAACTTGCTAGAATATACCCACACCATTATTGCTATAAAGTTTTCTATTTTTTATTTTTAATTATTAGGTATTTACTTTTTATTTCATAAATTAATTCTGATTTATCGTACATCTTCAAAATGAAGGAAAAGGTAAGAGAAAATAGACTTTTTTTTTCTAATATTATTTTGTTCTCAATACTTTTATTTTTTATTTTGGTCTCAATACTTTTATTTTTTAAAATATTTATTTTAATCTTTGTATTTTCAATTTTCATTCATAGTTATTTTCAAAACGCCTATTTAGACTTGTATATTTTTAAAAGGTAACAAATTTGATTCCAGTTTACAAAATTTTTAAACAATAATAATTCTTTAATACTGAAATTTAGTGAGTGTAATTATCCTGATAAAATTATGATTGGATTAAATGAGATAAAAATGAAAATAAATGGATGAAAATTGTCACTTTTTAAAAGTATGTGACCAAAATGGATGTTTGAAAGTTCATGGACTAAATAAACAAAAGTTGAGAGTACAGAAACTAAAATTCTCGTTTTAAAAGTATGTGAACTAAAATGAACTAAGGTTGAAAGTAAATGACCAAATTAGTATTTAAAAATATAAAATTACAAATAATTTAAATACGTAGGAATAGTTATTAATTCTTTACCAGTCGAGTTAGGTTCAGAAAAAGATAAGACGTATTTTATTTTTTTTTCTCCTTTTTAATATTACATGATTGATTATAAAAAAAATCGGTAAAGAACCAAAGTTCCAAATTGAATATGAAACGATTTAGTATTTCTTTATTGATTCTTATCTAATCAAAAAAAGGAATTTTTTTCTTTCCGATCCAGGGGTTGATTCCTTTTTCTTGAGATTTAATCTCATTTTGGTTCTTTCAACCTTTTTATTACGTTTTGGTTCCTTGAGCTATCAAAATGTTTATTTTATCGCTAAAGTGAGCATAGCTCAGCAGTAATTGACATATATTTTCAACTAAGAGGTTGTGAGTTCGATCTTCTAGTATTTGTCCACCCCCAATCCCTGTAATTGTGTCAACCAATCAACATTTATCTGGTGTTCACACCTAATACACATACTCGAGATTTATATTATTAATTTGTGAAGTAATTGACGCAAAATAATGACTATTTTCTTTTAGAAATTTGATATTGAAATAAAAATTTTAAAAGTTTAAGAATCCAAATGACATTTTGAAAAGTTTAGGATTAAAATAAAATATACCAGAAGTTCAAGGACTAGGAGTTTAAAAATCTCATTTTTTTCTCTCTCCTCCTCTAATACATATTTATAATATGCGGAGAAGTTGAATGTTTTATAAATATCTCAATTATCTAAAAACAATGAACACATTTGTTATTTACCCTCTTAATGTATTATTTGAATTGTGTTTAAAACGTTTCTTAGGACGTTATTTTTTCTTTCTCAAAATGTAAAATGATGTGAATCCATCTAATAAAATGACTTTATGAACAAGGTCAAACTTTTCATCGATGATAAATTGATTTTATGAACCTTACCCTATAGATAACTAATATGTACATAACTTTATAAAGTCCAAGATCTTGAACTTTGATGTTAAAAAAAAAAAAAATCGTGAACTTTGCTTTGATTTGTTAAAATTATATATTCTTAATATTTCCATATTTGGAGATTGTTTTTTAACTAGTTTTTTCAAATATATTATTATCACCATCTTGACTTTAAAATGTTGAAAATGTATTTAGATGGAAAATATAATAATATTCTTCCTTTGGTTTTCTATGATCTTCTCCTTCTTTTATGTTTAGATTTAAGCACGATTTTGGTTTCTCCGTCCTTTTTCTTTTCTTTTTTTCATTTTGATCCTTATATTTTTAATGGTTTATTTTAATTATATACTTTCAACTTTTGCTTAGTGACCCTACTTTCAAATGTCCATAATGTTTTTGTAATTTAAAAAAAAATTGACCAATTTGATTCCTATTTACAAAATTTTACAAAGCATACCCATAATGGAAACCCTTGGATACAAATTTATGGCTACTTTTGAAGAAATTTAATGAGTGAAGTGTTATACTAAAATTATGATGGAAAAAATGAGATAAAAATGAAAATAAAAGATCATAATAGTCAATTTTTAAAATTGTAGGAATAAAAATAATAATAAAAAATAAAAAAGTAGTAAATTATATATAAAAAAAAACAGACGTTTTGAAAGGAAAAGTAAAAATATAAATATTTTAAAAATACATAAACAAACAAAAGCTAAAAATACAAAAACTAAAATAACATTTATACGAACCTTATCTAGAGAAAGTCATCGGTGAAATAAAGATACCAAAAAAAATATAATAATAATAATAAATAAAAGGACTTAAAGGATAAGAATAGAATAACATATAAGCTATTTATACTGAATCCAAGTGTCACATATTACAAATGTATTATTAAAATATTAAAATTATGAATAAAATGTGGTTAAGTTAAATAGCAAATGGAGTTGATTTTAAAATTTCAAATTCTACCCTTTGAAAAGTTAATACTTTTTTGTTAAAATGCTAGACAAAATCAATAAATTTGGATGGTATTAAAATTTGGAACTTTCAAAATCTTAGAAATAAAATCAAAACCAACAATCATGCATCACGTCAGAGCTCAAATCTAAATCCCTCAATTTTGAAAAACATTTAATTAGTAATATATGATATATATTGCATCATGAAAATCGTTTAATGGTTCAATGATAAATTTTTTTTTTGCTTTGTTTACTAGTTTCTTAGTTCTATATCTACCTCTGGTCTCATGCACGAGTAGATTACTCTACAACAATCACCTATCTAGATATTAAAATTTAACAAATTTCTGACCACGTATGTATTAGAAAAAGTGCGATTCATCTATAAAGATTAAATAAATGAAATTTAAGAGTATTTTAAAAGATTGCACAAAAAAAGAAAATGGTAGGTGACACGTGCCTTTTATTATTATTATGTTTTTTAATTAATTTTTGGTTGCCCCGTTTTCTTTCTTTATCGAAAGTAATAAAGTAAACAAAGTGAGGTTGCATGATAATTAGAAAAAAAGGAAAAAAAAAGAAAATAGTATTTGAAGGACAGGAATTATTTAATTTTTAATTTTATGGGGCAGGGGTGTGAAGGGACATAAAGGGTAATTAAACTGAAAAGGTAAGGGCAATCTAGTATCTTACGTCACCGCGACAGCAACCCGCACTACATCACAGACCAACCAAACCCCACCACCTGTCCTCACTTCTGAAACTCCAGCGCCCTCCCCAATTACCCCTCCACTCTCCAAAACCGACAAAACTATACATTTTTATATGAATATATATAGAAAAGTTAATTTACGAATTTAGTCCCTTCCATACGGTTGTGTTTATTTAGCTGGTACGGCATAATCCATTTAGGTCCTGAAATTTGATTTGTAATGATTTAATTTTTGTATTTTTAAATCTGTAATAATTTGGTTCTCAAACTATAGTATGTAATAATTAACTGACAATAGTTTTAAATTTGTAACATTTAGTCCCTATCATATAATTTTTTGTTAAATTTCTTATGTATTTAGATGGATAAACTGATCAAAGACCAAATATGTTTATAAATTATAAAGACTAGATCGTTATTAGATAAAAATCAATACTTAATTTTGACAAAAATTTTTACAGTAGGATTTAGATTGTTACAAATTTTAAACTATAAAAATAAAATTGTTACGTACTAAAGTGTAGGGACTAAATTATTACAAATTAAAAATCAGAAACCAAGTCATTACTTTAACAAAATACAAGAATCAAATATAGTTTTTTTAACCTGAGATAATCTCCTGGTTAACATTATCATACTTTTGACTAATAAGACAGAGAAATAAAAACAATGGTAGAGATTTTTTTATTTATAATTTTTTTTTTCAAAAAGATAAATAGCTGTCAAATTTGGATATCAATGAGAAGATTCTCACTTACCGGTAAAAGAAATAACTAACAACGGATGATTTTGACATGACATCTATAAGTGTAGAAAATAAGGATAGAGAGACAAGGTAGAAACTAAAATTTTTTTGGCTCGCCTGTTATTTGGTTGATGAACTACTCTCTCGAACAATTTCGTTCTAAATTATTAGCATTTAATTAAATCAGTATCTTCAAATTTGAATATAACTCAATCAATGAATCTCTAGTTAAAAAAAATAAAGGAAATATATATATATATAGAAAGAAGCCGCAGTGGTAGTTTTTGTAAATACTTTGAAAGCGGAGGCTGTATTGGTAAACTCACCTTTTCTCCTTCAGTTCTTTTTATGGCGGACTTCACCGGACCTGCTGCGCTTTTCTCACAGAGTGATTACGAGAGAAATTTTTTGCAGAGCCGAAGTGAAAGAGAAAGAAAGGGAAGAACCAAAAACAAAGAAACCCATTTTCAATCTCATCTCAGTGAACAAACCTCCGATTCAGAAACCAGCTCCACTTCCGTCGTCTTCTCGGAGTTTGATTTCTGTTTTTTCCCCTTCTGAGGCTCAGAAATGGAGCAGATCATGGCTGTGTACAAGATTCAGACCTGTGGGATAGTGTAGGTGTTTTGGGGTTGAGCGATTTTTCGCTGTTCCTGCTCCGCTAAACACTACTCCCACTTCTTCCCCCTTTCGTTTCTTTTTTCAGCTTTCGGCTCGCCGGAGCATGGCTTGCCGGAGAAAAATCGTCGGAAATCTTGACCCACAGAGGAAGAGGAGCGGTGGTTTGAGAACGAAGCAGGCGGGGAGAGGATCGTGCCGCGGAAGTTAGAAATTGGAATGGAGAAATCCGAAAAAGCTTGGGAAATGTACTGTCTCTCCGGCGCTTGAGCATTTTCCAATTCTTGTTCTCTACTGTATCCTGTCGGATTTGGAAAAGTATTCTCGTTTCAGAAACAAAAGAAAAACATTGGGTTCGAGCTCTCCAGCCATGGGTTTTTTGCTAAAAGAGATTCTCAAGGCTCTGTGCGGTTCGAATCAGTGGTCTTATGCTGTGTTCTGGAAGATCGGCTGCCAAAATTCCAAGTAAGATTTTATTCTTCACCAACCCCATGAAATCT
This sequence comes from Momordica charantia, assembly GCF_013281855.1. Taxonomy (NCBI): domain Eukaryota; kingdom Viridiplantae; phylum Streptophyta; class Magnoliopsida; order Cucurbitales; family Cucurbitaceae; genus Momordica; species Momordica charantia. The sequence continues at coordinate 10,626,753 of NW_028275164.1, read as the reverse complement.
AAACTTTCTTATTTTCTTCCCACTTGCTTCGTTTTTGGGGTCATTAATCACAGTCCAGACTGAAGCAGTGGAATATCCCTTCAGAGAATAAAGCAATAAATGGGATCTGGGTTCATTGAATCGTTGGTTTAGTTCAAACTAGAAAGGAGAAGAAAAAAACTGAAAAAGTACCCAAGGGAGCATTAGATTTTCAGGATATTTTGTTAATTTTAGAATCCTGAAAAGTGGGAAGTTCATTAATTAGTTTTGGACTTATATCTTCCTTAAGTTGTGAAGTTTTGAAGTAGAACAGATATTATGTAGCTACGATCCATATGATTGGCTGAAGCAGAGTGTTAGATATATGTCCTTGTTCGGTTGTCACTGACTGCAACATCATTTTCTCTTTATTGGCAACCTTTTATGTCTTTATTTCTTTTTTTAGCTGATTTTTTCTTTTGGATGGATTCTACTTTGGTTCCGAAGAATCTCTGGGGAAGTAGATTTTCAAAATTTCATTTTCAAAATTTCAAAATTTCAAAATTTTCTTTGGAGATTAGGGGTCTTTGGCTTTAACTTTCTTGTTTGCTTTTTCTTGTTTATTTGTTTTTTTTTTCTACTTTCTTTCTAATTTCTTGGCTTCGTGGATTTGGAGTGAACTTTTGCTTTTTTTGGCCAGGGAGAGTCTTTGAGTAATGACTTGGTTTCAGCATTCAGAATTTGCTGCTGACAGAATAGAGTTGAAAGTTGATATATTCTTAGATCCATTTGACTCGTTTGTTTTCTTTTGGGAAAATGGAAAATTTCTCTTAAGTTGCTTGCTAAGTAGGATTTTCTTTTTTATTTCTCAGGCAACATGTAGGGTTTAATTTTTTTTTCCCTTCTTCTTTTAATGCTCTCATTCTTGCTCGCTTTTTGTTAGAATTTTGGGAAGTAAGTTTAAAGAAATAATTGGTTTCTTTGGAAACTAACGTGAGACATTTTTTTGGACTTTTGCAGGCTCCTGATTTGGGAAGAATACCATTGCCAACTCTTGCCCAGCTTCGAGTTTTCTGGAAGTGGGAGTTCCAAATTACCCCTTGGGGAGTTCGAAGGATGTTGGGGGTATTCCCAAAATTCCTCCACGAAGCAGGCGAATCATATGGAGGACAAACTTTATTCGCTAATTAACAGAATGATGTTGAATAAACAGATTAGTCTAGTAGGTGAAGGGTAAGCATCTTCCAGATCTCAATTATCTCCTGTTACTCTTCATTTTCAGTGCTTGTTTTTAACTGAACATGATATGCACGATTGTCGTTTCAGGATTGTTGGGCGAGCTGCATTTACAGGAAACCATCATTGGATTCTGTCAACCAATTACTCCAGGGATGCCTATCCAACAGAGGTATGTGTCCAATGTTTTTTGCTCCATCATTTTCTGTTTATGGAGTTGTTGGAATAGTGAGTATCCTCAATAATTCGGGACAAAACGTCATGTTTATCACAACAATTTGAAAATCCAAGTTTTTAATGGTTCCATCTTTTGAAACCAACTCTCCTGTCTTGTAGTCCTTTGATATTATACAACTGGTAAACATGCTTTTATGATGTTTCTCACATCTCCATAAATTTCCATGGTTGATGGGAAAGGTTCATGAGGAAAACAGAGGAAGATGTTAGTAATTCCATTGACCGAATTTTTTTCTTTGGTATGTGCTTTCAGGTTCTTAATGAGTTGCATCAACAATTTTTTGCTGGCATGCAGGTTTGATAGTTTTTCCTTTATCCATCCCCTGAAAATTATTGTTTTCTTTAGCAGTTCGATGAACAGATTTTGTATATCATTTGCAGACTGTTGCAGTTATTCCTGTTCTTCCTCATGGAGTTGTACAACTAGGCTCATCCTTTCCTGTGAGTACCTTTACTACCCGTTGAGTTATAATTCTGATTTCTGAGTAAACCTGTAGCACTTAACTAAGTGTCTTTTAAGATATATCTGGAGGATGGCACCGTTAGCTACCCTGTATTGATTCTTCTTGTATGTGGTTCTTTTTATTTTGTTTTGATTTGTTTTTTTCTAGTAGATCATTGGCAATGGCCAACCGGCTTTTATTTATACAAGGGTGTAAATGGTTCAGATATTCTGAGAATTGTGATAGTCTTTTTATAACATCTAGTATTAGCTTAATGACTTTTCTGTCTAATCTCATCATGCTGTCAAGTTTGTTTACCGATGTTCTCTAATTTATTCTTCAGATCATGGAAAACTTGATGTTCGTGAACAATGTAAGGAGTTTGATACTGCAGTTAGGGTCTGTACCTGGTGCTCTTCTATCTGAGAATTATGATGGAAAAGACCCAGTTGAGAAAATAGGCGTGCCTGTGGCTTTGGGAATGGCTGGACTTACAGACCCTTATCGAAATTGCAACATGATAAAACCGTCATTGATGGATGACAATTGCAACCGGCAAGAAAATTCATTGCTAGCTTCTAGGCCTGGTCAGCAATCTAATTATGGGTTCAGAGAGGTTCAGTTGAATCATCTTGCTGCGTCTTCAACATCTCAAAATTCGCAATTGACCCAAGCTTCGGTGATGCCTTGTAATAGTCTTGGTCAACCAAAAGTTACTCAACTGATGAAGCCAAATCTCCCTCCAAGAGACAATTTGGAGTATGGACGCGTTAGAGCAGAAGTGATTCTCCCAAATTCCGAGGCACGGTTTCATCAGCAGTCTTCTAGTTCTTTTTACAACTCCCAATCTGGCGTCTTTCCATCAAGTGCTGTTCATGGCAGCCTGAAATTAGTTGGAAATCAGAATTTTGCTGCTGCTAGTGCTCAGCAAGATGCTTATAACTGTTTAAATCCATCAAATAGTTGTAACCTGTCTCAATTGGTGGCACATGGTGTAAGAACCATCGATATTGAAAAGAGTTCTATGACCACTCCATTAGTTGAAAGTAGACAATCAAAGGAAAGGAAAAGTAGCAGTTTAAAACCATTTTCTGTTCCGGTCTCTCTTTCTAATGACTGCATAGCAACTGACAAAAGTGTTTACGGAGGCGAGCAGGGTGGAATGGAGGTACAAAACGTGCTCGAGTCCAAGGCAGAAGAGAGTTCTTTATCTGGTGGGGTAGATTGCTCGGTTACAACAGGTCAACTGATACTAGAGAACTCCAGTGGAAAAGAAAGTTTGGCAGCCATGAAGTGTCCTCAAATGAAGCTAGCTCCATCAGTTTCAGAGTCAAATCGAGATAATGATTTATTTGAAGCCCTTAATACTACCTGGACTCAACTGGAGAGTGCCATGTCCTTGAATGACTACATGCCTGGTCTTGCCAATGATTACCTGAACCATTTTTGTGGATTTGAGAGCCCGAAACTACCACACATAAAAAATGAACCAACACGTGCTCTACCTTCTACGGGGGATGACTTGTTTGATATTCTAGGTGTGGAGTACAAAAATAAACTACTCACTCGCAACTGGAATAGTTTATCTGAGAATGCACAAACTGAAGACAGGCAGAATTCTGGTGTATCTCAGATAATGAACAAGCTCGAGGCTGGATTGAGCTCGAATATCTCTTCCACATGTAGGAAGGTATCAGAATCTGGAATCAATTCCATGACAGCCTCTGACCAACTTTTAGATGCTGTAGTTTCCAGAGGTCACTCTGCCATCAAGCAGAGTTCAGATGATAGCACATCTTGTAGGACAACATTGACTAAAATCAGTAGCTCCTCTGGACCGATTAGCTCGATTTATCGACAGCCCAGTGCATCCAATCACTTGCAGAGGGGAGTTTTTAGCATCCCCAAGTCGATGGGTGAAGTAGGGACACCAGATAATAGTTCTTTCATATCTGGATGTAGACGAAACGATATGGCAAATTGTTCTCAAAGTTCTTCAGTATATGGATCTCAAATCAGTTCATGGGTTGAACAGGGAGATAACTTGAAGCGTGACAGTAGCGTGTCGACTGCCTATTCTAAGAGGCCTGATGAAGTGAATAAATCGAGTCGCAAAAGGCTTAAACCGGGAGAGAATCCTAGACCAAGGCCGAAAGATCGCCAGATGATACAAGATCGTGTTAAGGAGTTGCGGGAGATTGTCCCAAATGGGGCAAAAGTAATTTCTTCTGCATCTTAGACATCTAACTTTCCTCCCCTTGCTCATCTCATGATTCTAAGGAACTGATACAAATTTTGTCAATTTCTCTTAACAGTGTAGCATAGATGCATTACTTGAAAGAACCATCAAACATATGCTTTTCCTACAAAGTGTCACAAAGCATGCTGACAAGTTAAAACAGACTGGAGAGTCTAAGGTAGGGACTATTTACTTATATTTATCTTCTGTATTATTTTGGGTTTTCTCTTTGGATTTATTCCCATTTTCTTGATACCTATAAATGTTTTGACATATCTTCAGTGAAGAGTGTTGAGAGCTCTGTTTCCTTGGCTTATTTGCAGATCATTAGCAAAGAAGGTGGACTTTTTTTAAAAGACAACTTTGAGGGCGGGGCGACGTGGGCGTTTGAGGTTGGTTCACAAACTATGGTCTGCCCTATCGTAGTCGAGGATTTGAATCCGCCACGTCAGATGCTTGTGGAGGTAGGCCTTGCCAGAAACTCTCAACCTTTTGTACAATGTTTATCTCAGCATTTCATTTTACTTTTATGTTGTGATAGACATTCTACTTTTAGTTTATATGGATGCACTTTTTGTGGCAGATGCTTTGTGAAGAGAGGGGTTTCTTTTTGGAAATTGCTGATTTGATCCGTGGAATGGGCTTGACCATACTGAAAGGAGTAATGGAGGCACGGGACGACAAGATATGGGCGCGGTTTGCTGTTGAGGTAAGTCATGAACTCAGTCTTGGTGTACTCGTAGCAGTAGGCTCTCAGCTGTAATGCCTGTAATTCCTCAACTTGCTTATTACAGGCTAACCGGGATGTGACTCGGATGGAGATCTTCATGTCGCTCGTTCACCTGTTGGAGCAGACACTGAAAGGCAACAACGTATCGATGGCAAACGCGATAGATAACAGCCATATGATCGTTCACAACTCCTTCCCTCAGCCAACCCCGATCCCTGCAACCGGCAGGCCCAGTAGCTTGCAGTGAAGCAGCTGCCTACTATACAACTTCTCATGGGGATGTTGAGAGCGAGCCTCGGTATCGATATTGCTTGCTATGACTAACATGTTTCCAGTCCCAAGATCTCTGGTTGTTCTAACTCTTTATTTCTCAGCAGTTTATTATAAAACTAGAGATGTAATTTGCAACAAGTCAGTATTAGAGGGGGAAGATTTGTTTAGTGTATTTTAGGAGTGTGTTATTCTCTATGAATGTATAACTGTTTTGATGAAATTGAGGCTGCTGCTGTTCTCTCTATTTCAAGCCATTCAGCCATTTGAAACATATTCACTGTATAAGATCATAAATTATGTTTTCGTTTCAGGGTATTAGTTTTTCTTTGAGGTGCCGACATATTTGTGTCCATGACAACGATATCGACATTTCTATCGTGTTACAATATGAAAAATATCAATACTTTTTACTATTTTTTTATTTTTATAATATTTTTAGAGATATTAATCAACATTAACATTTTATAGATATTTTTATGAAATTGAGACATGAAATCCACCTTTGTAATCATTTAAACCAAACCAAAATTTAAAACTTTGGTTTGGACAAAATTCAATACTTCTCACAATTTGCTCCCTCTGGAATCAATAAGATGAAGCTCATTCTATGATTTTGATCGACTTTCCTTGAAAAAAATATATAAAAGTCCATTTCGTTTCTTATGTTTCATCATTTTAGTAAAGAAATATAAAGGTCCATTCTTAACATTTTCGTTTCTTATATTTCATCTTTTTAATAAAGAAAAATAGAATTACATAGCTACCACCCCAAAGATTTAAGAATGATAAACAAGATTTTTATTTATGTTGGAATAAATCGGGTACAGGAACAAAATTCCTATATAATTTTAAGAATCTATAGTATATATAAAAGGTGGGATGAGGAGAAACTTCTATATACAATTTTTGTCCTCTCATTATAACTCTTTTCATTTTTCTTTTGATGACAATTGTGTCATTTAAATACAAACTTTCTCTCTCAATTTATCTTTTCTCTCCATCACTATCCCATCCCTCTAAATTCCCCTATTTTCTCTTACTAATCTTCTCTCTCTTAATTATTCTTTCATTAACTTTATCTTTCTCATTCATTTTTTTTAACTCCTCTCATCTACCACATACCCTCCCCCAATCCTTTCATCTTCCTAACCCCCTTCCAATTATCACACACCTTCTCCCAATCCTTTCATCTTCCTAATCCCCTTCCAATCCATATATAAATACGTGTCCATTCTTTCTCATGCCAACCAAAAATCAAGAGGTGGTGGATGGAACAAAGTGGAAAATTTTCCAAGTGGTGTGAAGGTATGAAAATTACTCTCTTGCTTTAGCAACGACAACAACAATGCACATATGGGTGATCGAGAGGAGAATTGATAGTGAAGAGAAACCAAATTAAAGCTGAGTTGATGTCATCGGTTCACTTTCCACAAATTTATCATTGTTCAGATTGAAAGAAATTCTAGAGTACGATGTGTCGAGATGGTGGTCGACGGAATCGAGATAAAACAAAATTCAATTATTCTCATAATTTGGATAATAAGAATGCTTATGAGTTTGATTTTTATTTATTTATTTTTTAAACTGATGCTTTTGATTTATATATGTGAAATGTTGTAATTATTTTTACAAAGTTAGGGCAAACAAACAATTTCTTTCCCTTTCAATGTCATCAGGTTGGACCTTTTAGGGTTTACTCTTTCTCTCACTCTTACCTTTCTTTTTCATTCTAGAATGAACAAACTCAATGATTTAACTTCACACAATTTAACAAAGATAAAATGTAATATAATAATTTATAATCAAGAAAATTAGAGGTAAATTAAGAACGTTTATTCATTAAAAAAAAAAACTTTGCACGTTGGTGCTTTTTCATCTTTCTTACACTTCAAATTTGTACTTACTTTCCATGCTAATATTTCATCATCTTCTTTTATTACAACAATATCATACCTTGAATTTATATTTATATATAATCACTTTCTTTCTTTAAAATGATAATATTATAAACTTAAAAAACACTATTTGTTTTACTTTAATCTAGAACTACAAGATTCTACGTGCAACGCACGTGTTTTTTACTGGGCTCGTTTGATAAGATTTATGTTTTCGGTTTTTGGTTTTTATATTTTATATTTTAGCTTTTAGTTTTCTATTTTTTTTTTAAAAACAAAGACTATATATGTTAGAGAGAGAAAATTATACGTAGAATAGAGATAACAATGGTGTGGGGCGGGAGTGAGGATGTCTTCTCCCATTCTCGTGCTCGTGCAAGTCTTTAGTCCCCCGTCTCCACTTCGTTTTTTGTTTCAGGAATTGAGATCTAGGTTAAAGAATCTTTTATTTGGGGGATATTCGCAGAACAAGTTACCAGTTTTGTAATTAATGTTAATTTATTTTTAGAATTTAAAAATAAAAAATATAAAAAATATAAATTAATTATTTTTAGAATTATTATTTACTAGTATAAATAAATAATTTAAAAAATATTTAATATTTTATTTACAATTTAGTAAATATGTCAATAAAATATATATTAATTATGTCAAAAATGGAATCGAGCATCGGGTCGGGACATGGGCTTCGTATTTTTGGAGTGGGGACTTGACGCGTGAGAATTTTTGTCATCCCTAATATAGAGACATGAAAATAGAAAGATAGAGATAAACTTTTAAAAGGTAAGAAAAATATTTAGAAAAAAAAAATTTGTGAAAGAAAAGCGAGAGGTAAAAGGTAAAAATTTTTAGAGAAAAAGTAAAAAGTTCGAGAGAAAAAGATACTTTAAAGAAAAAAAAAAAGAAAAAATTATAGTGAAAAAGAATTTTGAGGTGAACATGATTCAAAATATATTTGTTAGAGAAAATAAATAAATAGAAAGAAAAATAAAAGTTATAGTAAAGAAAATTAAAAGAAAAAAAAAAGAATAATTGTCAGAAGAAAAATAGATTGGGAAAGAAATAAAAGTTATAAAAAACAAAAGTTTAGAGAGATAAAAGTACGGGAAAATATTAAATTTTTAGAGGGAGAAATTAGAATGATGAACAAAAATAAAAGTATATTAAAAGAACAGGAAATTAGGTTGGTTATCCAATCAAACACTCTTGTGTGGGGTTAATATTCAAACTCTCAACCTCAAGATTAAATACATGTGCTTCAATTATTTTAAAGCTTTAACCATTTAATTTGATCCAAAATTTGCTTGTATCTAAAATAAAAGCTTTTCGTCTCATGGGGGAGATTAATAATTTTTTTTTGCTTCTTTTTTTTTTATCCACTCAAAGTGAGTAGTTTATCAAAGTTGCTGTGATTATACAGTAACATTATTTGTTTGTGGAGTATACCTATCATTGAAATTATTGATTTCAATTTAATCATTCAAGTCGGTTAAATTTACTGTCAACTTAAGTATAATTCAACTAGGTAAAATATAAGGACAACTGCGTTTTAAAAAATGACAAAACATATTAGATATTTGAACAAATGGCTAAATCAAGTTTTTTTTTTGAATCCTGAATAATATTTTAGAAAAATATACTCCTGTAATAGATTAGGTATGTATGCTTTATTTTAGGGATTTATTTGTATAACGAATAACAAAAGCAATATACCTTAATTGTAGGAAATCATCCGTAACAAATCAAAAAATGAAAAATAAAGTTTAAACAGCTAAAATCTAATTTTAAAATTGATTCTCTATATTTTGAAATCAAAGTTTGAAAGTAGATAAATAAAGAATTGTTAAAATTTTGTTTTGGTAGGTTTTGAAATTTAATAGTTTTAACTTAAATATAAAATCTAAACTTTAAAATTCTTAGGTGGGAGGGGTAAAAATTTGAAAGTAGATCAATGGTGGTGGCCACTTCGCCACCCATGGCCATTGAAGATGAGCACAAAAGAGAGTGGATTGATGCAATGAAAGATGTAATTAAGTCGTTGCATGAAAACCAAACTTTTGACCTTGTCAAGTTGTCTAAAGGAAAAATTGTACTAAGTGGGTTTATTGAGTGAAATAAGAACACACCCCACGACCGCTTTACAAAGCAAGACTGGTTGTCAAAGGGTTCGATCAGAACAAAGGTGTTGACTTTGATGAAATTTTGCTCATGCTGTTAAGTGTCTTCTATACGTGTAGTTACGGGTTTGTCAGCAAGCCTTGACTCGAAGATCGAGTAGATGTAAGTCAAAACTAAATTTTTGCATAGTGATTTAGATAAAGAAATTTATATGGAACAACCAGAGGCAAGGAGAATCTTGTGTGCAAAGAAAAGTTTTATGAGTTTAAACAAGCACGAGGCAGTGGTACAAGCAGATTGAGTAAGTTATGAGGGAGCAAGACTTCAAAAAGACTACTTCTGATCATTGCATATTTGTGCAAAAGTTTTCTGATTATGACTTTATTATACCGTTGTTTTATGTTAATGATATTTTAATTATCGATAGAAATATTTAAAAAATTGACATGTTGAAGAAACAGTTGAGCAAATTCTTTACCATAAAGGATTTGGGGCCAGCGAAGAAGATTTTTGGAATTCGTATAGTACGAGACAGAGCATCCAAGAAATAGTATATGTTTTAGGAGCATTACATAGAGAAGCTAGTTGAAAGACAACATGAAGAAAGCCAAAGTAGTAAGTAAGTTCTACTCTATCAAATCACTTAAACTAAGTAGCAAGCAAAGTCCTTCTACAGATAAAGAGAAAGAAGAGATGAGCAGAGTTCTATATGCTTCATCAGTTGGGAGTTTGATGTAAGTCATGGTATGGACTAAACCAGATATTACCCATGTTGCTGGTGTTGTTAGTCGTTTTATGTCCAATTCGAGAAAACAACATTGAGAGGTAGTTGATCATAACTCTAAAAAGGAGAGTTACTATAGTCCTTATTGGAGAACTTTTGTGCAATTTATTGTTAATATGTGTCTATCTTAGCTCGAGAAATGATAAATAATATAGGAATTGAATTATGTGCTGAAGTCCCGTGCAATGAATGCTTTGGTTTAGGTTAGTGCCGAATTCTTCCTATTATTGGCTCTTTTGCATAGGGTTGAAAGCTAAGAACCAGAGTATGAGATGAGCACTGAGCCCAGAAAGTTGTTGACAAAGCATAGTCAAGTTTGAGCATGAGGAAGTTGGAGCAATTAAGTGCTAGAGTATGGATTCACAGTGCAGTAATTATCCCCCTAAAATTTGGACTGGATATAAAAGGGACAGAATGACCTAGCTGACATACACAGATTCCAATAGAGAACATTCTTCTGTGTTGGAAAAGACAAGGGATAGGAATCTCACCATTTTCAAAAGGAAAGCTGACGACAAAAAGGAGCTACTGCTGCCGTTGTGTGCTGGTGTCTCCATCTGCGTTTTCTTTATCTCTTTTTCTAAAAGGGTTGTATCTTTCCCTTGTCCATTATGTTTTCTTCTTCTTCCATGAGCTAAATCCCATTTTGGGGAAGATTTACATACTATAACTATTGAATAACCATTACTCTAGCCCTTATTATTTTGCTATTTAACAGAGCTGTGCGTATTTTTTTTAATCTTGCTGAGCATTGTTGGCTACCTTGTTTAGTTTGCTAGCTTCTGTATGATTTGAAAGGATATATAATCAGTTGATCTGTTTGTGATTAGTCGGTTTTCTTTATTGGGTTGAAGGATACTTAGGGATGAGGTCCCCTAATCAGGCTTAGAACTTCTTTTTAATGCTTAGGTATCTAGCAACCGGAGTTGTGAGTATCTTTTGTTTGGGTGTCTCAGAAGGGAACCATGTAGAGCTGAGCAATAGTGAGTGATTTCACGCTAGAGCTGAGGTTGGGATTTAGTTAAATCTTCCCCGCTTTTCCATATCTGTTAACCCTCTTTCTCTATTGTTCTGTGCTAGAGATTTTTCTTGTCCCCAACATTTATAAGTCTGTTCGCTGTTGGAGTCATTTACTACTTTTATTTATGATATTTCAGTTATACACATATTTTTATTTTTTATGGAACTTTAGACATGCATAACGGAAGCTAAAAATCATAATACACTTAATGAAGCAATTTAACTAAAATAAGCATGCCGAAAAATATGATGAAAAAGGTAAAGAGGAATTGATTAACTTTATACCTTTGAAGACCTCCACTATAACTTCTTATCCTAACTCAATAGGCTACCAATGACAAATCCGTGCTATCCACGGGTTGATGAACACAGTTGTTGGATCGAATTATGAGTGAAAGCAAAGAGAAAGCACTCATGACTAGGAGAAAACAATAGAAATTTGAGTGGAAAATTTATGCACTTATGCAAGGAAGCATTAGCCTTCTTCAAGTCATCTTCATCACCTATATAAAGACCAAAGCCTTGCATGCCTTCCACTTCAAAGCCCACTAGCATGTAAAAGATAGGTGTCATTGCCTTGAAGAAACACTTCAAAAACCACTAGTTATTGGGAAAATCCAACTTTGAAGTTAGATTTTTCCACTAACTTGATTTTTTAAATAAAACTTTTATAAAACTAATTTTTTATAAAAACAAAAATTGAAATATCAAATTTCTATTAAAACAAAAACCAAGCCAAATTAATATCTCATATTAATTGGTCTTGGACACCTAAGCTTGATTAATCATATTAATCAAATTATAACTTTTTTTTCATGCTTTAAACTTATTTAAAACTAATTTAAATAATTCATACTCTCCAATATAATTAATTCTAAATTATGTATTATATCTCATATAAAATACAATATTCCCTAAAAACCGAATTTGAACACTTCAAATTCTTGCTTTATCTAATTCATCAATTTTATCCTTTATGAGCTAGCATGAAGACCCAATGGACCTACAGATCATGGGCTCCACTGATTCGAGACTAACCGGTCAAACTCTTTAACTTCGTTAATCAATATTCTTTAACTAACAAGACTGTCCACTATAGCCTGTAGATGCACTCCCCTCACTGTAGATATATTTGTGTCCATTCGATATAACCGTCATTGGTAAGTTGATCCTTCACAGGCTATTCGTAACCTCAGCTAGGTCAAAAAACCGTTTTACCCCTGAGTTATATATTTTCTCCTTAAGTACCACTATCCCTCTAATGAACAATTGATTTAGGATGAAATCACTAAATCCAATTCCTATGGGGCCAGTGACAGGATGAGGCCCCTTATTCAAGAATTGAGATCAGCCCTGAAGGGAACAACCTCTTTACTATCCCTAAATCGGGTAGGAGTGAATTTCGTCTTACTAATTTTATGTTCCCAGCTATCTACCCAGTCTTCTCTCTGAAATGAGAGGCATATTGAGTAGCACTGATGAGCTTACTCTCACCTATGCAGATCAAGGGAGAATCCTGAATAAATAGGAGTTCATAGACGGCTCAGGATTTAGATCAAGTTATCTAGGTCATCGATAAACAAAATTAATCAAAGTTATTCGTAAACGGTGTTAATACATAATAATGATTATTTCAGGGTCAGTCTTACACAATCTCATTGTGTAGAACACCCCAGCTCACATGTTTCTACATGAATGAATCAGGATCACTTCGTTTATGACACCTTACAACATTTGTAAGAATCATAAAGTGGGCCGTATTCAATAACGTCTCCAGTAAAAAGTACCCAACTTGATCCATGTACTATGGACTGTTTAGGCTATTTATTTGAACTTGATCCAGTTTATGTCTCTACATAAAGTCAAGGTACTCATTATAATAGCCAAGGGTTCGTAGTTTATTGGATTTAGAGTTATTAAAAAACAAATTCACTTCCATTTAACAACACTTGTCTGAATAAACTAGGGCATCTCATACCCAATTTCTGTCACTTGCCCTATTTATTCTAATCGTAGTCCTCAATTCTTTAGGTGACTCTAAAAAATACTAGTCGGGAGGACCTTCGTAAATGGATCAACAATGTTGTGCTCAGACACTATTTGTCTTACATTAACGTCTCCTTTCTACACAATTTCTCTGATGAGATGGTATTTGTGCTCAATATGCTTTCCGTGCTTATGGCTTCTCGGTTCTTTGGAGTTCGCCACTGCCCCATTGTTATCGCAATACAAAGTTATGAGCAAATGTATGTCTGGAACAACTTCCAAATCATTTAGGAACTTCCTAAGCCATACTGCTTCCTTGGCTGCTTCGCATGCAGCAACATATTCTGCTTCCATTGTGGAGTCGGCAATGTAGCTCTGCTTTATACTTCTCCACACTATTGCTCTTCCATTAAGAGTGAACACCGATCCCAAAGTAGATCTCCTTGAGTCTATATCAGTCTGAAAATCGGAGTCAGTGTATCCAGTAAGGATCAGGTCCTTATTTCCATACACGAGCACATAGTTCCTTGTTCTCCTAAGATACTTAAGGATATACTTAATGGCAGTCCAATGTGCATAACCGGGATTGGACTGATACCTACTGACTATCCCACTGCAAAGCATATGTCTGGTCAGGTACATAGCATTGCATACATCAAACTCCCGATTGTTGATGCGTAGGGAACATGTCTCATATCCTCAATTTCTTGAGGTATCTTAGGACATTGTTCCTTCGACAGATGTATTCCACATCTGAAAGGTAGAAGACCTCTCTTGGAATCCTGCATCTTATACTTAGACAACACTTTGTCTATATAAGATGTTTGAGACATAGCTAGAGTTCTGTTTTTTCGGTTTCGAACTATTTGGATACTTAGAACATACTGTGCCTCTCCAAGATCTTTCATTTGAAATTGAGTTGCTAGCCAATTTTTTAAGTCAGTTAAATATCCTACATTATTCCCAATAAGTAAGATGTCATCTACATACAGAACAAGAAGAGTTGATGATCGATCCTTTTGTAAACATAAGGTTCATCAATATTTTGTTAAAGACCATAAGATTTGATCGCAGCGTCAAATCTCATGTTCCAGGATCTGGATGCTTGTTTTAATCCATAAATGGATTTTTTAAGTTTGCAAACTTTTTGCTCCTGACCCTGTTCTACGGATCCTTCTGGTTGGACCATATAGATACTTTCATCAAGATTACCATTCAGAAAGGCAGTTTTGATATCCATTTGCCAAATTTCATAATCATAAAAAGTGGCAATGGATAAAAGTATCCTAATAGATTTAATCATAGCATAAGGTGAAAAGGTTTCTTTATAGTCTATCCCCTCGACCTGGGTGTAACCCTTTGCTACTAATCGGACTTTATAGGTTTGTACCTTTCCCAAATTGTCTCTTTTACGCTTATAGATCCATTTGTAACCGATAGGTCTTACCTCATCTGGTTTGTCTACAAGCTCCCAAACCAAATTGAAGTACATAGACTCCATTTCGAGGTCCATGGCTTTGATCCACTGATCTCGATCAACATCATACATTGCCCTTTTATAGGTCAATAGATCCTTTAAGCCATCATTAGGTATGGTGACTTCCGTTTCAATTAAACCCATATAGCGGTCAGGTTGTCTCACAACTCTACCATTACGTCGAGGCTCTCTCATTTCTTGAGAAGGATGTGACGGACCAGATGTGCTTGGTCTATTATTAGCTTTTGTTGATGGACCAGCTTGATCAACAACTCTTGTTGATTTATCTGTAACATATTTTGAAATCTCTTCTAATACTAGTTTGCTGTAGGTTTTATAATCTCGTATCTGGTCTTCCTCTAGGAATGTAGCGTTTGTCGATACAACTACCTTTTCATCCCGAGGATCATAAAACAGACCACCTCTTGTTCCTTTAGGGTACTCCCCACCTTGATCTGATCGAAGTGTCTTAATTGTTTTACCTAATTGGTTCTCAACCTCGATCTTAAACTCCTTGAACTTTTCACGGGCTTCAGACTTGTGATGTATAAGGTAAATGTATCTGTACCTAGAATAATCATCAATAAAGCTGATGAAATATTCATACTCTCCCCGAGCTCTAACATTCATTGGTCTACAAAGGACTGACTGTAGAAGTTCTAAGGGTTCTTTGGCTCGATGACCTTTTCCAGTAAAAGATCTCTTTGTCATTTTTCCCTCAAGACATGACTCACATGGCGGCAAAAAAACATCTTATAACTTGCTTAGAAGCCCACTCTTAACCAATCTCTCAATCCTATTGAGATTAATGTGTCTAAGTATTAAGTGCCAAAGATAGATACTTTGAGAAACACGTTGCCTTTTAATTTGAGTTTCAACTGTTTTAAACATTCCAGTATTATAGACAGCTTCAACTTTGGTTGGTTTTAACTTATATAAGTTGTTTTCTAGGTATGCAGAACATATTTGTACGTCTCTTTTCAAAATGAATGCTTCATTATGATTGAAATTTACGATGTACAAATTTTCTAGCAAACATGAAATAGATATCAAGTTCCTTTTACAGGAAGATATATAAAAGAACATTTTCCAAATACAGATATCTATTTCCAAAAATCAACTTAAATCCTCCCACTGCTTTTGCTGAGATGAGCTCCCCAGATCCAACTCGGAGAGTGACCTCACCTTCTTCAAGCTGTCTCCAGGAACTAGTTTCCTGAAAAGAAGAACAAATATGATTAGTGGCTCCTGAATCCAGTATCCAGGTAGAATCATCATTCTCCACTATTCATGTTTCAATGACTAGTAAATAAAATTTACCTTGCTTTTCCTTCTCAGCTCTTTCCTCGGCGAGGTATTTGGGACAATTTCTTTTCCAGTGCCCATTTTCATTCCAATGAAAACATTTTCCTTTTGCAATTTTTTCCTTGCCTTTTGCCGATGCCGGAGCCTTCCCTTTCCCATTATCCTTCTTCTTCTTCTGAATTCCTTTCTTTTGATAAGAAGGTCCAGATTTACTCCTAGAGGAAGATCCCTTGTGAAATTTCCTCTTTGAGGTAGTAGCAACATTTGCCTCAGCCTCAGAACATTTTTCAACAAAGATTCGTAAATTTGGAGTTCATTAAGAAGGGTTGTCAGATTGTATTCAATCTTATTCATAATAGCATTCGTTTTGAATTGAAAATAACTCGTCGAAAGAGATTGCATGATGAATCCAACCTGACTTATTTAGTTCATGACTGCGTCATTCACTTCTGCAACATTGAAGTGAACCATCATGTTAAAAACATGCTCCCTTACGAAAAATCCTTCCTTCATTCTATAGTTGTAAACATACTTAATCGCATTATGCATGATAGATGTTGATGGTTGTCCAAACAAGGATTGTAGAGAGTCCATGATCTCTCTTGCAGTAGCTAATCTCTCGTGTATTTTAGACAATACATCTGATATATTTGCTAAAATGTAGACACGAGCTTTTTCATTAGCTTTAACCCATCTATCATATGCATTCCGAACTGTTTCGGTTTGCATTAGGAGCAGGGGCTGGGGGACACTCCTCCATTAAAACGAACCTCAGATCGTCAATTACTAGTATTGTGTTTAAATTCGATTTCCATATTCCAGAATTGTCTCCGTTAAGTTTATCCGAAGCTAGCAGTTGTATAATTGAAGTAGATATTGTTGAAAAATGAACAGAACTATTAGTGAATTGTATAAATCTTAATTATTTTAACCAATTTTATTTAGCAAGAAATAATGTACCCATTCATTATTACTTTTGCAACGATACTTCAGTGAGTCAGAATAGCCCCCATCAAATGGTAGTCGACTACTTCTCCACTGAATCAAGACATTCTTTGCTAAATACTAACTCTAGAATAACTCTCATCCCTATAATACTTAGTTATCGTTAATTTGGTCAAGAACTTATTAATACTTAGTAAGTCTTGTAAGTGTAGACCCGCCATTTTCGAATTACAGATATCAGAATCAAACAAGCCCTCGAAGGAGAGACAATTGCTGAAAACGAACCTAAGTAACCGTATCCATTTTTGGATTTCAAGATGTTCCGAATCCTATGTTACAACCCTCCAAAGGGATAGACGCTTATAAATGCCAAGCATGTGCAACATAAGAATCTCACGGTGTGACCTAATGGAAGAGACCGTAGGACGTGTTGACACATACACCCTTCACTCACTTACTATGAACTACTTCCCCTATTCACCTTGTTATTGACTCATGCAAATACTTTCCGAAGGGAGGTTGCCCAAATAGCAACTCGAAGCTGAGCATGAATCTCACGGTGTGAACTCTTATGGACGTGAGAGCTAGAAATAATGTATCTCATACACTATTAATCTCTCACTAGAGTGTTCTATTATAAAAATTGGATAATTAGTAGGCTATATACCGGTTAATTATATACAACCTAAGTCTAGGTGATTTTCCCTAGTATAACTCTTATACTGGGATTAACTTACAATGTTTAGGTGATAAACCAATTTTATTACCTCACATCTCTCACGCATGCTCACAAAACTAGGGTTAATGACCCAGACATCGGTTTAATCTTCAGGTAGGAGGTGTTCCGTAAATCGTCAACTTAAGTACCCCCAACCTTAGACAAGATCTCATCGGGTGAATAAACAACTTTTGTTTTACAAGTTATCGCCCTATTTTAACTATTAAACGGAACGAATTACTTTGCACCGGTTAACCCTAGGTGAGCATGCAAGTTTGTCTTTGTTATAGATTTTAAAAGTCTAAGTGATTTTATAACACTTATAAAATCTAGACATAACAACTATATGATTGATATAAATCTAAAACAAGCATCCACTTATTAAAGTCATAAACTAATATAACATTTATCTCTAATTTATGAAATTAATTCCATGCATCCACATACATTATAACTCTTATAACATAAATGCAACCATGCTTATGCTATGGTGGGGTTTTAAATCTATAAGACATACTTTATGCATAAAAAATTTAACTTCAATTAAAACATTCATAAAACATGCATAAATAATTGAACAACTACTAAAAATGGTTGATTTTGGCATCCCAAGTGTCGCTACGGGTTTGCGACGTGGAGCGGCCGACTTTCTTCCCGGGAGGAGAAAAATTGAGTCGCCACCAGTCTTTATTTATTGGGTGTGACTGGACACCCAAATGCATGGATAAGTTGGTCTGCATGAAAAAGATATGGGTTCGGGGGTCTTTTGTGTTTGGGGAAGGTATTAGCACCCCACAACACTCGTTCAACGAACGATAATTTATTTTTCATATTATTTTCAAGAAAATGGTCTTCAAAGAAAAGAATTTTATTTTTATTTTTAAATATCCTATGTTTTATTGATCATTATTCACAAGGTAACTAATGAACAATAATTATGAGTGGCCTAAAGCCATTAAGAAAATTTTGTTTATTTGAATTTAATTCGGCCTCCCAAAATAAATTCATCACCTCGAGAGTATTAAGGAATCGACCTTTCGAATTCCTCATTTCCGTCATAGGAATTTTTTAGGAAAAATATTAATGACAAAGATTTGATTTGTTATTTTTTTGAAATATCATAAGTGTTTTCAAAAGTCTTGGGCTAGAGGAAATGCATTTATAAAAGATATTTTCTCAAATAAATGTTTTTTTTTAAACCATACTTATTAAAATTACATATTTTTTTAGCAAATCTATTAAAAATCAAATCTTGGACTCCCGAGATATTAATCTTTACCCTCAAGATCCAAGAACATCGGCCTCCTGAACATTTCAAGGTTCCATTGTTGGGGGGTTCCCTTTTGCAAATTTTTAGTTGAAGATGTTTAATAAAACTAAGAAAAATAATATTTAATGTAAAATATTATATACATTTGCCAAATATCATACATAAACATGTTAAAAAGATAATCAATAAAATCACATGTTACAAATAGTTCAAGCAATCATGATATGAAATTAGCAATAGAGATAAAAGAAGAACAAGACGAAATAAAATAATGTCGAAAGGATTAAACCTGCGTTTGGAATATAGGTAGGCAAAACATTATATGAGGAAGTATATCAATCTACTTTATTTTGATAGCAACATAGTTTTACAAAACTCCGATTTTTGCATTCTTATTCAAATGTGTCGCGAGTCAAATGGTGAAGAAGAAAGTTGTGGTGGAAATAGTTTATAGAGCATACTTTTTGAGAAAATGAATAAGGAGACAAAAAATGAAGAAAATAAAACAAAAGTAACGCAATGGAATGGAAGAAGATAAAAGAAGTTAGGTGAGTATAAGAGAAAAAAGTAGAGAGCGAGTGACATACTGTGTGATAGATTGTGAGGAATGAGTAGGAAGTGGTGAGAGAGAATTTGTGAATAAAAGTAACGAATAAAAAGACAGAAAAACGAAATGAAGCAAACCTTGAGAGAGCAAAAAATGAGAGTAGTAGACCTCCCTTTGTGATACGTTTCTCCGTCCCCTAAACCTAGCCACCTAGCTCCTATTTATATTGTTTCAAAACCCTAATTTACAAATGGAAAAAATATTTTCATTTATTACACAATCAATCAAATCTTATGATTTTATTAAAAATTTTGATTTTTACCCAAATTATGTTAAATCAAATTTAAAACTTTTCCATATGAGTAGGATTTTGTTTTATTTTATTGAAAAGATTTTATTTTGAGAAAACATGGAAATTCACATTTAAATAAAGAAATATTTATGATTTTGTTATTTTTTTATTTTATTGAAAATGATTTGATTCTAAAAATAATAAGGAAATCGATATTTAAACCAAATAATTTTATTTTTTTATTTTATTTTTTGATAAAACAAACAAAAAAGAAAGAAAATATTTCCCACAAAATATAAAAAGAAAATTACTATAAATTAAGTAAAAAAGAATGATGAAATGGAATACCGGACAAATTTAGTGGTCTACACCAAGCACACATAAACTAAGCTATTACATTAATAAGCTTGAAGTAGCCTCGAACCACACTCAAACTGTCTTCCAAGGGGCTCGAATCGGCCTCCAAAAAGTGAAAAAAAGTGCTGGAAATTCAAAAAATAGCAGCAGTAACGAAAAAGACAGCATGCTTTTGAGCTTGAACCGGCTTCGTTAACAACCTTTGATTAACTCTAAATGACTCAAGTAAATTACAGACTCGATCAAGCACAACGAGACCTTAATTACAATAATTAAATAACCAAAAGCAAGCTAAAAGAAGAGATGCCAAAAATAGAAACCATTTTAGTACATGCAACAATTCATCTTATGAATTTAACCCTACCAAGCTAAATAAGTGTAAAAGGCATGCTCTGATACCACATGATGGAACTTTAGACTTGCACAACAGAAGCTAAGGATCATAATATACTTAATGAAGTAATTTAACTAAAATAAACATGTTGGAAAATATGATGAAAAAGGTAAAGAGGAAGTGATTAACTTTATACCTTTAAAGACTTCCACTATAACTTCTTCTCCTAACTCAATGGGACCACCAATGGCAAATCCGTACTATCCTTGGGTTGACCGAATTATGAGTGAAAGCAAAGGGAAAATACTAATGGCTAGGAGAAAACAGTAGAAATTTGAGTGGAAAAATTATGCAAATTTGAGTGGAAAAATTATGCACTTATGCAAGGAAGCATTAGCCTTCTCCAAGTGATCTTCATAATCTATATAAAGACCAAATGCATGCAAGGACGTCCTTGCATGCCTTCCACTTCAAACCCCACTAGCATGTAAAAGATAGGTGTCATTGTCTTGAAGAAACACTTCAAAAACAACTGGTTAGTGGGAAAATCAAACTTGATTTTTCCACTAACTTGATTTTTTAAATAAAACTTTTATAAAACTAATTTTTTATACAAACAAAAATTGAAATATCAATTTTCTATTAAAATAAAAACCAAGCCAAATTAATATCTCATATTAATTGGCCTTTGACACCTAAGCTTGATTAATCACATTAATATTACAACTCTTTTTCATGCTTTAAACTTATTTAAAACTAATTTAAATAAGTCATACTCTCTAATATAATTAATTCTCAATTAATTATTAAATTATATATTATATCTCATATAAAATACCTGAAAATTCGAATTTGAACATTTTAAATTCTTGCTTCACCTAGTTCATCAATTTTATTCTTTATGAGCTAGCATGGAGACCCGATGGACCTACAGATCACGGGCTCCAACGATTCAAGACTAACCGGTCAAACTCTTTAACTTAGTTAATCAACATTCGTTAACTGACAAAACTGTCCACTATAGCTTGTAGATGCACTCCCTCAACTGTAGATATATTTGTGTCCATTCGATATAGCTGTCATCGGTAAGTTGATCCTTCACAGGCCGTTCATAACCTCAACTAGGTCAAAAAACCGTTTTACCCCTGAGTTACATCTTTTCTCCTTAAGTACCAATATCCCTCTAATGAACAATTGATTTAGGATGAAATCATTAAATCCAATTCCTCTCGGGCTAGTGCGAGGATTGGACCCCTTGTTCAAGACCCAGGATCAACCCTTAAGGGAACAACCTCGCTACTATCCCTAAATCGGGTAGGAGTGAATTCCGTCTTGCTAATTCTATGTTCCCAGCTATCTACCCAGTCTTATCCCTGAAATGGGAGGCATATTGAGCAGCGCTGATGAGCTTACTCTCACCTATGCAAATCAAGGCAGAATCCTGAATAAATAGGAGTTCATAGACGGCTCAGGATTTAGATCAAGTTATCTAGGTCATCGATAAACAAAATTAATCAAAGTTATTCGTAAACGATGTTAATACGTAATAGTGATTATTTTAGGGTCAGTCTTACACAATCTAATTGTGTAGAACACCTCCGCTCACATGTTTCTACATGAACGAATCACGATCACTTCATTTATGACATCTTACAACATTTGTAACAATCATAAAGCGGGCCGTATTCAATAGTGTCTCCAGGAAAAAGTACCCAACTTGATCCATGTACTATAGACTGTTTAGGCTATTTATTTGAACTTGATCCAGTTTATGTCTCCACATGAAGTCCAAGTATTCATTATAATAGCCAAGGGTTCGTAGTTTATTGGATTTAGAGTTATTAAAAAACAAATTCATTTTCATTTAACAACACTTGTCTGAATAACCTCACAGTAATGTTCAATTTTTACAAAATTACAAGTTTTAGGACAAAATACCCAACAATTTTATTATTTCCTTGCACCATTGGTATTCTCAAGCGTAACTTAAAGTATTACTCTAAGTCCCTTTGGATTCGACCTTGTGTATATTATAATCGATGGATATAGTGTCCACTTGCACTCGTATCTATCAAGGTTGTGAGGCCGCAACAACAGTCAAGTGGATCATGAGATATTTGTGGGGTACTACCAGTTTGAAACTCACTTTTGGAAGTGGAAAGCCAGTGCTTGTCGTTTACACTGATCAGCCAAATATGGTAGGAGATTTAGATAACCGAAAGTCTACTTTCGACTATTTAATGACATTTGCAGGTGGTGCAGTGTCATGACACTCAAGATTACAGAAGTGCGTTGCACTTTCTACGATTGAAACAGACTATATTGTAGCAGTAGTAGAGACATGTTAGAAGATGTTATGGATGAAGTGATTTATATAGGAGTTCGACTTCAAGCAACAACATTATGTGATATTCTGTGATAATCAAAGTGCTATTCATCTTGATAAGAATTCAACATTTCATTTCAAGAATCAAACATATAGATGTGAGGTATTACTAGATGTAAGATGCTCTTAATGACAAACTGTTTGAACTTGAGAAGATACATACTGATCGTAATGAATCTGATTTGTTGATGAAGAATCTACTAAGAGAAAAACTTGAGTTTTGTCGTTTCATTGTTCGAATGACAATTTGCTTCCCATAGTGAAAATGAGGAGATTTATTGGATATTTTCACTTACTTTGAAGCCCAACTAATAAGCCTATTTCTGCACGTAGAACGAGGGAAAGAGAAAAATCAAAAAAGAAAAAGAGAAGAAAATCAGTCTGTACAAAGTTGTTTTCAGCACGATTAAAGGTTGATCAATGGTCCGATCGAGGTAAAATTTTGACAGCATGTTCACTACAAGGATTTTCAATCTAGACGGTGGAAAATTCATTTGGAGCTGCCTACAGTTAGACACGGTGGGTAGTGGGTACCATTTTTTAGTGAGATCTTTCTAATTTTCTTATCCTATATTATTCCCGTGAATGTCGAGATTTATTATCTCGAGATATTATTATTGTATGCCTCTAGTTGAGACTAGTAAGAACTCGTTGTAGCCCATGATTGATTATAGTGGATGACTTTGGTCCTTGGTTTTTTACTCCTCGCCTTGAGGAGTTTTTTCCACCTTAAAATTGGTTATGTCTTCTGGTTGTTTGACTTATTATTTTTACTTGCTATTTCCTATTAAGTTCACACAAGAGGAGATAATTGATTCATAAAATTAAGTGCTTATTCCAAAACGAACCCCCATTCTGAAATATTGCTAATACTAAAAAAATATTAATTTATTCAATTAATGTTTTGTTACCATGTTTTTTCCACGATAAAAACTTATTTTTTTCTGGCATCTTATTAACTTTCATAATCATCGCGAAAGATATCTTTGGTTTTATTAGTATTGAGTCTTATACTTAACTTCTCATAAGTTGTTTAGCCAAAATTTGTCGGTGGATAATTGTGTTACAATGGTATTTTTTACACTTTTAAGATATGTTACTTTTAATAAATGTGGAATTCTTTTCCTATTCTATCAACATAACTTTTTCCAACAAACATGAGCAATTAATTGCTCATGACATTATTTATACATTTTGTTATGGGTAAAATAGAGAGCAACACGTGCACCACTCTCACACAGCCATGACATGTCTTTTATCGAAATGTCGTCAGTAAATTTTTCTTGACTGAAGTACAATTTGTTTGTTGTTTTATTAACCATTATAAACTATCACATGAAATTTATTTTTGTGACGTTTTTTCATTATCATTGAAGATCATTTTGTGACATTTTGTTAATGTATACTAATCACATTTTTTCATAAACTATTGTGTTTTCTCTTTCCTTGATGATTCAATTACTTTTAAAAACTATTACAAAATTAACTCGTGACATTTTAAATTGTCATTGAAGCCCATATTTGTAGTAGTTGGCTAGAGCTTGAGTTTGTCAAATTGTGAAGGAAAGACCCACGTCGAACTTTGAGTATGTTAGCTTGGTGCCTTCCTTGGGCAGAGTTTGCCCAGCTACATATTCTCTAACATTTTGCAAAAGGATGATTATGATGTCAGGATTGAAGGGATTGAATCCCACAACGGAAGCGAATTAACGCTTTGTTCGATTTTTCTTTGAATTTGAAAACACAAAAAAAGGAAAATATAGGGGAGAATGTGTTGCCTTTTGAAGAACCTTTTTTCTCTATAAAAACCAAGTGACACATCCACAGAATCTTCCTTGCTATATCCCTAGCGAGGAACCCATTGGTGGGAATTGAGTTACCTTTTCTTTGTAGGGAATTGAGAGAGATTTTAGAGAGAATCATAGATGCTTCCAAAACACAGTAGTAGGGGAAGAAAAAATGCAGAAAAACTGCTGCAGTTTTAACGAAGAGTAACGTGGGGAAGTCCCCACGTCACAACTCCACACTCTAACTAATGTTCCAATTACATGTGACATGGGGAGTTATATAATGTTTCAGTTACATGGCATAACCTCGGATGTAAGTTTATTGGATTTGGGTTAATGAAATTCTAAAAGAAACATAAATAACAACTTTATTGAATAGTTTTACATTGACAAACCATGAGTTTGGGGCATAAAACCCAACAAGGATATCCCTGTTGTCGGTGGAAGATCTTGATCTTGTTGATGAGTACGAACTCTAACTACTTAAGCTCGCATCCCAAATCTCTCCCCTATAATGGACCGAGTCAAACCTTTCTCAAAGGTATGCAATATTTTGCACTCAACTTCTAGCCTGCCACTTCTGCTCTCCCATCATAGTTATAACTTGAGCATTCAAGTGCAATCGCTGAGCACCACACGTGTGCTAGGTTTAGATGCGTAGGTACCTCTTTAGATAAATGAGTCTCTGATGTAGTCAGTAGCTGTTAAATAGCTTTTACCATGTAATTACCCTTAGTTTTAGCTTTTGTTTAGTTAGCTTTTCATTTTACTGCACAGTAACAGTAGTTACTGTTGTCAAGTGTTCAATAAATAGGTTTCAACTTCATTAATAAAGCATTCATTGAAATATTATCAAACTTTATGTGCAAGACTGCATCAGTCTCCCTTGCATTAATCCTGATCAGCAAGGCTCCTTGTCCATACTTTACCCTGCCACGTCACCTTGTCCAGAATCTAGAATCAACTTACGTACCTAAAAGCCAAAGATTCAAATCTCCTTCATCTGTTGAACTCAAAAAGTCACGAATAGATATAGAATAGTTAGTAACCAAATAAGCCAATACTAATTTTTATTTTTTGAAGGGAAGCCAATTAAATAAGCCAATACTAATTTTTATTTTTTTGAAGGGAAGCCAATACTAATTTATGATAGAAAGAAGTTATTAGATCAGTCAGTAAGGTGATCTAAGTTTTGATAGTTTAACCGAGGCAAGGGCTTAGCATGTCAGTAATGATGTATTAAATATATGATATTTACATTAGTATTAATTTTGTTTTTGTCCAATGTTATTCTCGAGTTTATTTTGTTGTTAGTTTTTAGTGCAACAAAATATGGGAATAGGAGATTCAACCTTTCGAGTTCCAAAAAAACAAATAGTTTTCAATTGGAAAAGTATTGGAAAATTTGATGATTCTTGGTAGGGGATCATGAATTTCTTCTTTTATATATGCGATGATGAGTAACAATAACAACAATGACACTAGAGATTTAATAATAAGTTCACTCTCAAGTGGACTATGTTCCGTCTTCTTCAAGTTCTGCCTGATCCACAAAATTTATAAAGATTTACATAAAACAACAAACCTTACTATTTTCACCAAATTAGAAGCTCAAAACACTTACAAGTTGCTCTCCACTATCCTCTTCAAAGGATACCTCACACTACCTATTTGAGCGCCCTTCATGATGTATATGATACGACACAAGTCCTATTTATAGCCAAGTAGCAATTGAGCTTGCACCTTGACACAGTAAGACTTTTTTCTCATATGTATGCTATTTTTTGTTATCGTTTTGTATATATACGTTAGGAATAATACTTAGAAATATAGAAAAGAAGATATTTTTTTCGTTATTTAATTAAAAAAGTTGTTGATTACCCTTGATTTCAAGAGTAAAAATGGAGTCTAATTGATGATTATTTGAGATTTAATTTTTCAAAAAGTGACCATTTTGTGCATATGTTAAATTTCATTGAGGGTACTTCATTTTTACAAAACTTACACACAATTATATATTCCTGCAGAAATTAACCCATCATGCCATGAAGAAGTAGAAGCAGAAGAACTTGGATCCTAAAACTCTAGAAGACAACATTGAAACCCTGCTACAATATCTCAATGCCATTAGCCATCAGTCAAGCCATTGCATTCAAGTGGGTAGCGTCTCAACGCCACGAAGTGGTCTCTTTGCCCATTTAGGGTACAATGTCTCAATGTCCCTAGCATCTCAACATTACTGCAATAATTAAAACTTCAACATTTGGGCGCCGCCATCTGGGGATCTTTTTGGGAAGAATTGGAGTTTTGTCATTGGTTCAAGAGAGAATACCAGAATGAAATTTTGAAGGGCAAAGAGATTGTTTTCAAGGCTCGTAATTGTGTTTATTGACTCATGGATGATCAAAACACGACA